>NC_073692.1:64810073-65099617 GCF_029784155.1 Uranotaenia lowii | reverse complement strand
TGGTGAAGTTTGTAAGTTTTGTCAATTTGGGCAATTTTGTCATTTTGTCGGTTTTGTCAATTTTGTTAATCTTGTCAATTT
Organism: Uranotaenia lowii; assembly: GCF_029784155.1. Taxonomy (NCBI): domain Eukaryota; kingdom Metazoa; phylum Arthropoda; class Insecta; order Diptera; family Culicidae; genus Uranotaenia; species Uranotaenia lowii. Next base: position 65,099,536 of record NC_073692.1, on the reverse strand, counting down.
TGTCAATCTCATCAATTTTGTCAACTTTTTCAGTTTTGGCGATTTTGTCAATCTTGTCAATTTTGTCAGTTTTGTTAATTTTGTCAATTTAGGTAAATTTGTTCTTGGCCAGCCTGGCCAAAATGGTTAATTCGTATTTATGCGCCTTTTCCAAAAAAAAATCCGAAATGCTTCAAACACTACTATGGAGGACTTGGTGGCGCCACTGTTTGGATTGACTCCCAAGCCGTTTTCGTCAGACACCAACCCCAACAACAAAACGCAACAATTGCACAGGTTTTTCTATGCGAACGAAAAGCTTTCATTGCGCATCGTTAGATCTGAAGAGAAAAGGGAACGAAAAGGGAATTTGCCCGAGAGCTTAAAGCTCGAGAGGATTGAGTAGCATTTGTCTAATTAGATTTGCTTCCACGGGCGAAATTCTCTCCTGTCGTTCGTGCCTAGGAAGAAGCTTCCTGAGCACGAACGGCATGTGAGAAGATGAGAGGATGTGCATACATCGTCCGCGTACCCGTGTTGTTTTCCCCTTCTCAGAGCAATCTGTTTCTGAATATAATGTTGGCCGAAGTTACTATCGCTTTCGTACCTTGCAGTGTGGGCATGACCTACTCATCAACGACTTCATTACTTTCGGGGTCGTACCCCTTGGTGAAAACCATTTAATGTTTAATAATTCGGAGCTTCAGTTCCGAAATTTTTTGGAATGGTTCGGTTTCAATCTGAACCATTAAAATGAAAAAAATACAATCATTGGCCGGGAAAATTTTAACCTGTCGTCTTCCTCCCACACGGTTTCTGTCACGATGACATTAAACCTGTGTGGGAGTGAAGCCTATCTGTTCTCCCTTCCACACATCGACAGGACCATAGTTTTAGCTAGCAAGCGCGTATGTATGACGTCACGTATAATTTGACGTCATATATACGATAATCTTGATTTTAGTGATTGCTGGTTGTGGCTAGCAAGGCCAATTGACACGTTTTTTGGAGTGATGATTTGATGATAATTACTATGAAAATTTAATTTTCAAACTATTTTGTTATTTTTTCTTTCTTTTATAGACCGAAGAAGAAAAAAAAACAAATTTTTTAAGATAAAAATCATTTTTATTGTACTGCCCAGTTTCGCAAAAACATGCAAAAAAGTTTACAACAAATCACACCAATACACACAAATACACAGACATCGTCTGAACTCGACGAGCTGATTCGATAGGTACCTATAAAGGTATATCTAAGACCCATAATTAATGATCTCCAAAATCGACCGATAACTATACCTTTCTGAAAGAAAGGCAAAAGGTTCCCAACCATGTGTTTCAAATAATTCAACTTTTGCTCTGGGTAACCTATGAAGTGAAGACAGCGAAAAATAAGTATCAATGATTCTAACATAGAGTCCAATTATCGGTAAAACATATTTTCAAATTTGGATATGTGATCATTTTTGAAATTTTGAGTTTAGCAAATGTTTTGTCGGCCTGGTGTACATGCATGGGTATACCGATCATAAAAAAACATGCCGATCAAAATCAATTAAGAACATGAATATAAAATTAAAGATTACAATATAAAAAAAATTTAAGTAGCTTAAGTAGCTTTTACAAAAATATACGCGACCTGGTATTGACCGAAGAAACAGCCATCCGGTTTTACCGTAACTGAGGCAGCAGAAACAGGATTGATCCACCTAGTCATGAATCCCCAGCATCCACTAAATCTGTGGGTCGAATTCGGTTTAACATAATCTATATATATAAAAAGCAATTATCTGTATGTTTGTTTGTTTGTTTGTTTGTTTGTTTGTCCTCTATAGACTCAGCCGTCTTAAGAGCTAGAGATCTGAAATTTGGCATGGATGCTCATTAGGACCAGGAATGATGAAAAATGTTTTTAGATTTTTGGACGACCCCTTCTGAAGGGGGTCGTCCATACAAGACAAATATTGTTTTCACGTTATTGACGTTATTTTCCGTCGAATTGTGATGAAAATTTGCACATGAGTGTTTTGAGAGACGAGCAATCGATTACAGTTATCAAATTTAGGGTCAGGGGTCGGCCAAAGGGGTCGTCCATATCAGCTGATTAATGTTTTTGCGATATTGGCTTTATTTTACATTGGATTGTGATGAAAATTTGCACATGAGTGTTTTGAGAGACGAGCAATCGATTACAGTTGTCAAATTTAGGGATAGGGGTCGGCAAAAGGGGTCGTCCATATTCACTGATTAATGTTTTTGCGATATTGGCGTTATTATACATCGGATTGTGATGAAAATTGGCACATGAGTGTTTTGAGAGACAAACAATCGATTAGAGTTATCAAATTTAGGGTCAGGCGTCGGCCAAAGGGGTCGTCCATATTCTCTGATTAATGTTTTTGCGATATTGGCGTTATTATACATCGGATTGTGATGAAAATTTGCACATGAGTGTTTTGAGAGACGAGCAATCGATTACAGTTACCAAATTTAGGGTTTGAGGTCGGCAAAAGGGGTCGTCCATATTCACTGATTAATGTTTTTGCGATATTGGCTTTATTTTACATTGGATTGTGATGAAAATTTGCACATGAGTGTTTTGAGAGACGAGCAATCGATTACAGTTATCAAATTTAGGGTTTGAGGTCGGCAAAAGGGGTCGTCCATATTCACTGATTAATGGTTTTGCGATATTGGCTTTATTTTACATTGGATTGTGATGAAAATTTGCACATGAGTGTTTTGAGAGACGAGCAATCGATTACAGTTATCAAATTTAGGGTTTGAGGTCGGCCAAAGGGGTTGTCCATATTCACTGATTAATGTTTTTGCGATATTGGCGTTATTATACATCGGATTGTGATGAAAATTTGCACATGAGTGTTTTGAGAGACGAGCAATCGATTACAGTTATCAAATTTAGGGTTTGAGGTCGGCAAAAGGGGTCGTCCATATTCACTGATTAATGGTTTTGCGATATTGGCTTTATTTTACATTGGATTGTGATGAAAATTTGCACATGAGTGTTTTGAGAGACGAGCAATCGATTACAGTTATCAAATTTAGGGTTTGAGGTCGGCCAAAGGGGTTGTCCATATTCACTGATTAATGTTTTTGCGATATTGGCGTTATTATACATCGGATTGTGATGAAAATTTGCACATGAGTGTTTTGAGAGACGAGCAATCGATTACAGTTATCAAATTTAGGGTTTGAGGTCGGCAAAAGGGGTCGTCCATATCCACTGATTAATGTTTTTGCGATATTGGCTTTATTTTACATTGGATTGTGATGAAAATTTGCACATCAGTGTTTTGAGAGACGAGCAATCGATTACAGTTATCAAATTTCGGGTCAGGCGTCGGCCAAAGGGGTCGTCCATATTCACTGATTAATGTTTTGCGATATTGGTGTTATTATACACTGGATTGTGATGAAAATTGGACATGAGTGTTTTGAAAGACGAGCAACCGATTTCAAGTTTCGAATTGCAGATCAGAAGTCGGCTGAAGGAGTCGTCCATACCCAACTTTAATGTTTTTGCGATTTTAACGTTATTCTACATTGGATTGAGATTAAAATTTCCGCATAGGGGTTTTGAGGGACGCTCTTTTGCTTTCAGGTTTCAAATCTTGACTCAGGGGTCGGCAAAAGGGGTTATTATCTGTTCAATGTTTTTACTATATTCTCTTGATTGAGCATAGAATTGTAATGAAAATTGGCATGTGGGAGTTTAACAGAAAAGATAATCGATTTCAGGTGTCAAGTTTTGAATCGTGGTCAAAAACAAGGCCGTCCATGTTAGTTGCTCACTGTTTTCGCGATATTGTCGTGATCATGCATCGGATTGAGATGAAAATGTTCAGAAGAGGGTTATAAACTATGAGCAATTGACTCCAGGTAGCATGTTCCGTGTCAAAGGTCGGCGAAAGGGGCGTCTATATTCACTGATCACTGTTTTCAAGTTCCTGACGTAATTTTACATATAATTTGAAAAGAAAAAATGGCACAAGGGAGTTTTGAGGAACGTAAAATTGGTTTCAATTATCGAATTTCGGGCCATGGGACAGAAAAAGAGGGTTTCATTAAAAGTTCAGTGTTTTGTGCAATAATTTTGTTGGAGGCAGTTAATTGATACCAATTTAAGTGTGAAGGTCAAGCAAAAGAGTCGTGCACACAAACAAATAGTACATGTTTCTGCCATAATGTCTAGATTTTGCAACCGATCGAGAAGAAAACACTCTCACATGAATTTTAATAAACAGCCAATCAACAGTTATATTTGAATTTCAAGTAATAGTAATAGTAGCGACTTTAAACACTGTTGAATTTTTTCCCCAAAATTGTCGAAAGAATGTTTTGAATTCATTTTCTAAACTCATTTTGACGTACCAATGATTTAAAGCGAAACGAAGTTCGTACGGGATCAGCTAGTATATATATATATATATATATATATATATATATATATATATATATATATATATATATATATATATATATATATATATATATATATATATATATATATATATATATATATATATATATATATATATATATATATATATATATATATATATATATATATATATATATATATATATATATATATATATATATATATATATATATATATATATATATATATATATATATATATATATATATATATATATATATATATATATATATATATATATATATATATATATATATATATAAAGCAATTTTTGTGGGTTTGTTTGTTTGTTTGTTTGTTTGTTTGTTTGTTTGTTTGTTTGTTTGTTTGTTTGTTTGTTTGTTTGTTTGTTTGTTTGTTTGTTTGTTTGTTTGTTTGTTTGTTTGTTTGTTTGTTTGTTTGTTTGTTTGTTTGTTTGTTTGTTTGTTTGGTTTTGTTTGTTTGTTTGTTTGTTTGTTTGTTTGTTTGTTTGTTTGTTTGTTTGTTTGTTTGTTTGTTTGTTTGTTTATCCTCTATAGGCTCAGCCATCTTGAGAGCAAGAAATATGAAATTTGGCATGAATGCTCATTAGGACCAGGAATGATGAAAAATGTTTTCAGATTTTAGGATGACCCCTTCTGAAGGGGGTCGTCCATACAAGGCAAATATTGTTTTCGCGATATTGACGTTATTTTTTGTCGGATTGTGATGAAAATTTGCACACGGGGGTTTTTAGAGATGGGCAATTAATTTCAGGTATTGAATTTTGGGTCAGGGGTCGGCAAAAGGGGTAGTCCATATTAATTATTCAATATTTTCGTAATATTGACGTTATTATACATCGGATTGAAATGAAAATTTGCGCTCGGATATTTATAAGGATGGGCAATCGATTACCGATATCAAATTTTGTGTAAGGGGCCAGCCAAAGGGGTCGTCCATATTGACTGTTTACTATTTTTGCGATATCGACGTTACTATACATCGGATTTAGATGAAAATTGGTACACTAGAGTTTTGAATGACGTACAATCGATTTCAGGTTTCAAATTCAGTGTAAGGGGCCGGCTAAAGGGGTCGTCCATATTTATTTTCAATATTTTTGTGATATTGACGTTATAAAACATCGGATTGAGATGAAAATTTGCACATAGGAATTATTAAGGACAAACATTTGATTCCAATTATCCAATTTTGAGTCAGGGGTCTGCCAAAGGGATCGTCCATATGAACTATTCACTGTTTTTGATGATATTGACGTTATTTTGCAATGGATTGGTTTGAAAATTCGCACACTGGAGTTTTGAGGGAAGGGCAATTGATTTCAGACATCAAAGTTGGTAAAATTAAATTTTATTAGTTTATTTTATTAGAAAGGCTAGGTAGATTCGCCTCTGTTTGTAAAAGGGGCCACTGAATGGTGTTTAATTTGTTTGCAACTTTTCTGAAATTTATACTCGGGGGTTGGAACCGTCAATTGATTTCTAATTTCCGTATTTGTATCAAACGACAAAAGAGGAAGTCTTCCATATTAACTGTTAAATTTGTTTAGCAATAATTACGTGAGTTTGTTTCACATCGAGACGAAAATTCATACGCTGGTTTTTTTTTGCCTGGTCAGTTGATTCCCGATTTCAAGTTTAGTAGCAAACGACAGAAAAAGTGATCGCCCATTTTAAGTGTTCAACATTTTTTCAATTATTATTACTTAACCTTCCCATGCCGTTCGCAAAATATCCGTTTCGAGGAAATTTGAGTTGTAGTTTGATTTCGTTCTCCTGGCTGTAAATGTTAACCGATTTTGATGATATTATATTCATTGTGTAGGTAATTTATTCTTATTACTCAAAATTTAAAAATAAAGTCGATATGTATTACCAAGATATCAGAAACTGGTTCAGAAAGTAAAAAGCCCGAAAAATCAATTTTATTTTTAAAATGCTCATCACTTTTGGCAGCTTTTTTGTATTTAAGTGTTTCATTGATGTTTGAAATCGTCAAGAATTCATCTATCCGACAGTGTATAGATATGTTGGGGTCCAATGAAAGTTTTGACCGCTATCTCAGATCTTCCGGTAGAAAAAAATCTAACTTTAAAAAAACGATATCCAATTTTTGCTTTGCTTAGCTGTATTTCATTTCCCAGTGAACCGATTTTCAAAACTCAAATTTTAATTTTTTGACGTTAATTTGATCATTATTTTCATAGAACATACTTGGTCTGTCAAAATTACAAGTTCTTCAGTATATTGGAATGATGTTAAAGAGATTTGAAATGTGCGCTTCGGGTCATATTGACCCGAACGGCATGGGAAGGTTAACAATGCATTCGGAAATGCATCTTCAAAATGCTTAGCATTTGACATGACAGCAATTAATATATTCAAAGTTGAGAGCGAAACGGAGTTCGTATGGGATCAGCTAGGAATTTATAAAAAGCCCTGATTACTAGCCCTGGAATTTCTTGTGGATTTAGAAGCATCTGGCTCATGGATTGAAACACTTCACCTATTTATCGTATTGTCGTTGATTTCGGAACATCTTGTCGAACAACAATAGATTTTTTTTACATTATTTTCTTAATTTTATATCCTTTGGTAAAGACATTCATGCCAAAAATTGAGAATTTTACTAAACAAAAAAAAACTGCAAAAACCATGATTATTAAAGAAAAAAAGTAAGGCAAACTTGTTCTGAGACAAAAATACGATTGGAATTATGAAAATGTCTTTTTTTGTAATTTAATTCACAATAAAGTTTCATGCATCATATACAGTAAGCGTTATTGTTGTTTTTATATTAATTTTTTAATATTTTTTCGAGCAACGGAACGTTTGACGATTTTAAGAGTTTTCAAGATATTTTCAAATTCGGGTTAAAATCATTAATTCAGCATCATAGTAAAAAAAAATTAATAATCTTTTGATTTCACAATAAAAAGCTTATACACATTCATATATAAAATTTAAATGATAATAAAAACACCCAATTGAGTATCAGAACTGATATTTTAATTTCCTAAATAGATTGCAAAATAATAAATGAGGTTCTGAATCAAAATTTTGTTTCATAAGCGCAAATTTCTCTCACCCTTTATTAATCATAATGAAAAAATGGTTTTGAGATTAAAAAGTTTTATTTTAAGAATTTTATAAATAATGTTGAATCAATATGATGCTATTTGAACGTGAAGAAATTATTGTATTAGCAACATACACTTAAATTCATCTCCTTAACTCAAAATTCATATATACGAATAAAACAAGGCAAATAAATTCACATTTTTGCGAGATGTAAGGCATGTGAGAACTGATTTTTACTTATATGTTATTTACATATTTTCTGAGTTCAAAATTGTAATTTTTTTTTCTATCAGGTTTTGTTTTCGGTTAACCTTTTGAAAATAGGTAAACAAATTCACGAAAATTTGAAGCATTGAGAAAATTTTATAGCTGGGTAAAAATCAAAGAAGTAGGTATTAATTTTGTTATTTTTCCCCATTACACGAATTTCGAACCAAACCGAATCTTGTATATCTTTAAATCCTAAGCCAAAAGGAATATCAGTCTTCAACATAGATAATAGATTTAAATTTTCAGTGCCAAATATTTTACTTAAAATAAAATTACTTTTGTCATGTTAGAAATTATTGTAATAAAATTTATTTATTTTTTTAAAATTGTACGTAGATTATCTGGGCCAAATCTGTATCTTTTTTCCAGGAACTTTCCACATTGGAGGATAATAAATAGATTCAAATAGATTTTTTGTTTTTCGTGCAGGTTAGATACTTCAACAGTTAACAATGATTGGCAAGAAGCGATAGATAAGATGCAAAAATCTTCCAAAATCAGTTTATAAAACATAGGCATCAAAAATGTGCCTATGTTTTCATTTCTCCCAGACATTTCCAGCAGAATTCCTGGAAAAATACTAGTAGAAAATCTATTCTGAAAATGAAAGCTTGTGTTATTCAAATCGCGATTGATTACCCATTTTCATCAAAGGATAATTTAAACTATCTGAAACTAGGCCTATTTTTTTATTTTTTTATTATATTTAAAAATTATACAAAAAGTTGATTATTTTATGTAACTATAAAAAACAAATTTGTTAGAAATTAAATTCATTTCTGAAATCATTTGTTAGAAATTAAATTCATTTCAGTTCAAATAGAATTATAAATCTTGTATAAGAGTTTAAAATTCAAGAGCTTTATACCTTAGAATCAGATTTCGATAATCTTAAAACTAAATTTATGATTAGAAATTGAAGAATCGAAAACAGAATTTAAAATAATACGAAATCTCGAAATCTATCATTCAGCAAAAAGCTTCAGAAATTGAAATTTTTTCAGAGTTTTATAATCAGTTTTGATTTCAATGCATTAAAATTACCAAACACTTTTTCTAAATGTTTAGTTTTTCAAATGCGCAGTTGCATTACAAGAATCATGAACATTTTGTTGTGAGCCTAGCGCTGATATGGAGAAGCTCTGGAAAAATATTGTGGGTAACTTCTCATTTTATTTTTACATTATCTTCTCCAAAACTTGGTCCCAGTCAAGACTCTCGTCGACAGTTCGGATTTCAGCGGCTAGGCTTCGCCGCCACGAGTTTCTGGGTCTGCCTCTTCTTCGATGTCCTTCTGGATTCCAATCTAGCGCCTCTCTGCAAATCTCGTTTACATCTTTTCGCAGCGTGTGCCCAATCCATCTCCATTTACGTTCTCGAATCTCGATTTCTAGCGCCCTTTGATGACACCGAAATGCCATTAATCATTCAATTAAATCACAATATTCAATAAAAGTAAATTTTAGTTTGTAAAGCTTAGTTCTTTTAGAAATGGGACAGTTACGAATGCGTGTATCTCAAAAACCTTTCGTTTGATCTAAATACTTTCTATGAAGGAAATAAAGGTAATCTTATCATAATTCATGAAAAAAATTTAAAAAAATTATTTATCGTTTTTTGTAAGATTAAACTCTACTTTATTCTTGGTACCTCCCTTCGGCCAGCGCACACTTTTTTCAGTCATGATAATGATCAGTTTTTCAAACTAATGCTTCGACTAATCTGTATTTTAGGTGGCTACATCCCCTTCCTTCAATTTCTGATACTTTTCGGACCAATACTTCTCTTTTAAAAGAAACTGAGGCCGCTTTAGTGGATACAGCTGTTTCGAAATTAACAAATTTGATTATTTTTGAGCCACTTTTTGAGCGTTTTTAATGGGATTTCTGCTGGCAAAATCTGGCAATAACGAAGTAAAATCATGAGGAGAACATACTTTAAGTATAATCGGTTAGTATAGATCGTAGGTTGCGAAGAGTACATAAAAGATTACTCTTTTGAAAAGAGTGAAAATCATAGTTTTCGTTTTAAAAATTGTTGTTTTTTTCACAGGAGCAGCATTTTGGCAAATCATTATATTTTATACAAAATAACCAGCAAATACATACTTTAATATACTCGGGACCTTGCCATGAGCAGACGTGGTATAGGATTCAAACGCTGGAATTTGTTTAAAATAGGGTATTCATAAGTTTTTTCGTTCATCAGAAATCATCTATCCCATAGCCTCGAGACCAGATATACAGCTTACAAGCTGTGGAACTAGCAAAAAATTTTTGTTTGAGGTTAGGTTTTAATGACTCATTAAGAGGTATCACTTTCAGCTTATCGGAGAAATTTTTTTTTTTTTTGGAAATTTCAGCGATCTATCCTTAGTTTTTCGCTTATTGAAAATTAAAAATGCTGGTATGAGACTTGACTTCCCTAATGACCCTTAGCCGAAGTTGCCGATCAAATGCTTCACTCCAATGGTTGATTTGAACTTTGTGGACATTTTTCACAGTATTTCCATACTTTTCCACCACTCACATACAGTAGTTCTTTGAATAATCAACGGTTTTGTCGGCTATCAGTTTGATAATGATGGATTTTGAATGAAATTGTGCAAAATTATTTTTTCCTTTTTCTCTTGCATCGTAAATATCTCAAAAACGCGTAAATTTTAAATTTTGAAAAAAATAGGTCGGATAGCACTTTTTACAGGCAACAAAATTCTGTCAAAATTTTGAATGTACGATTACTAGTAAACGAGCTATTAGCAAAAGAAAGTGTCCCATTTCTAAAAGAACTAAGCTTTATGACCTATTGTTGCGTATGTGTTCTGGAAACCAAATATTTTTCAAGTATTCCTTTTTGTTTCGTAATGCGAACAGGTAGCGAGATATTCAATTTAGTCTGATTCCTCAAAACCATGAATCAGAAATTGAATTTCCCCTTAAGAAACCTCCCGGGGTTTCCCACCCATGACAATGTGATGACGATAATGATTAGTACAGCAAACAATCAAAGTCAGTTTCCGCCACCACGTACTGCCTACAAAAAGCCAAAAATCAAGATGAAAAACTTCTCGTCTTCGTCGAGATGGCTTCCAGGGTTCCAAGTAAATATTTTTTTTGGCCCTGATTGTCTACCATCGCTTCCTGCCTCTTACCTCAATGGCCACTGTCTGCCTGTATTGTAAAGATTTATGCCAGCAGCCATTTTCTCGCCCATCAACCTACAATTTGAAGGCTCATTCATGCTTGAGTAAGTGTGAAAATACACCATCGTCGTTGTCGCTGTTGGATATTTCTAGGGGAGCGAGCCTGCCAATTTTCCCCGGGCAATTCTCCTGTATGGTTCGAGAAATTTGATCCGAGTGATTGAAACCCCTGGAAGTGATAATGTTACACAGCGTTCCTGAGGATCAACTTCCGGAAAAAAGGATACTCTTGAGGGCGCTTCCTAGGGTGGGGAAAGGTCTTTAATAGAGTAGACCTTTAAAATGTTAACGAACGCAAAATTCCTGCTAACCGAAAATAAAAACAGTATCGTGTTTCCTCGAAGAAGATGATTGTTGAAATTCCCAGCTCCAAAAATTCTTGTAGCCGAGAAGACTACATGAAAAATGGGTCTGCGTCGTTTTCCTTTCGAGATAGAACCAAACAAGAGTTCCTCTTCAGCCTTGATCGAGTTCGGATGTTTTTTTTTTCTCCTCGAGTCTAAAGGCTACAGTCATATAGTTTTGGTTCGGTAATAACGTGTGGCCATGAGCCCTTCTTCTGGTTGTCATCCAGATAGGACGATTCCTATTTGGATGGACCGAAATAATCTGTTCGGTCGTCTACACTACTTGTTCCTTCGAGGAACGGGTGATCAAGGTCTTCCTAAGAACCCTTTCGTGATTGGGAAGTCAATCGAACGACATGCCGGTAAGGTTGACAGTGGATATTACGATACCAAAAGTCAATGGTACGTTTTAAAAGTGCGTAGTGAAGAACAGGTTAAAAAACTTGAAAAGCTAACCAATTTAATCGATGGGACACCAATCGAAATTGGGCGGCACCCTCGTTTGAACTTTCGAAAGTTTGTGGTCCAATGCCACGAGGTCGGAGATATGACGGACGATGAACTTCTTGCAGAACTAACACCACAAAAGATAACCAAAGTTCAACGGATAACGAAAAAAACGCCGAGTGGAATCGTTGGAACACCAACGTTTATTTTGACTATAAACAACACTATCGTGCCTGAATATATCGATTTTGGTTTGCTTCGATTAAGAACCCGAACATATTATCCGTTGCCCATGCTCTGCCGAAAATGCCTGCAATATGGTCATCCCAAGGCCAAATGTACGAGTCCAATCGCATGTATTAAATGTTCCGGACAGCACGAGAGCACTACGTGTCAAAGTGATGCGTTTTGCTTAAATTGTAAAGAAAACCACAGCCCGCTTGACCGTAGCTGTATAATCTGGAAAACCGAAGTATCTTCACTCAAACTTGCCACAGATCAAAATATCTCCCTAACAGAAGCCAGGAAAAAAATCGCATCCACCACCAACCAACCAACCACGAGCTACGCAAATATTGCTAAATTGCAACAACAACAACAAAAGCCAGAGATCAAACCACACCCGAAGGCATCCAGCATCAACCCGAAAGAAGTCCAACAAAAGCAGCAACAATCCAACTTGAATTCAAAACGAAGCCACCAGAAGCCGACTTTATCAGCACCAGCTGAACAAACCAGTGCAAATGTACAAACGGATTCTCCACCGAAGAAACGGAATGATACACAGCACACTAACTGCTCTTCCTCCGATCCAGAAATGGATAATAATAGTGTTCAGAGCAATATCAGAAAACCCCCCATCTTCACTTATGTGAATCAGTGTAAATCAACCACTGTCTCTCATGATAGGAAGCCCAAACCAAACCCTTTCCCGTTCCCCATTCCAAATAAACCCAAATTTGGATTTAAAAAATAGAATTATTATAAAGACCATCGGCAAATAAAAACTTTGTATAAAGTGATATGCCTAATAAATTTAGTGTTAAATAAAAAAAAAAAAAAATAGAACCAAACAAAATACTATTATTGGCGGTCAGGTTTCAGGTTTCCACATTCCTAGCGAAGGTGGAATTGTCGACGTTGAAAAATATGGCCCAACAATATTGGCAACCGGGAATCGCAACAAGGATGTGAACGGGAAAAGCTGACTGACGATGGAGTGTTTTTTTTCGTTTTCCTTTGTCGTGGATATGACTTCTTTTATGATTGTTTCGAGTGTGGGAGATAATTTTGGTCCATTAGATAGCATTAAATTAAGACCTTCAATTTATGATTAGGACTCACTTCGAGGTGATAGCATTGAATCATTTATTATTCTTTAAAAATATGTTTTGTCAAGAAAAAAAAAGATTTGATTCTGAAGGTTTTTATCTAGTTATTTTCCAATTTTAACTTTTAAACGTCAATCAATATTGACACTCTCCATCAGCATGGTGGAGCAAACAAAAAAAACTCCTTAATGACTAGTCAAATTTAAAATTTCTCACCGTCAGCTGTCGGCACTCAACTGACCAGGGAGAAAGAAACTTCCATCTGGCTGATCCCGCCAAGTGAGCGGATCAGAAGAGCAAGTTTATAATTGCTCGAGCAGGGATGGGGTTGTGAAAAATGCCAAACTAATTTGTAAATGGGTGCCAAGAGTAAATACCGATGGAAAAACGGGGTAAATCAAGAAGAAACATTGAAAAAGTAAATAAGCATGAGAAGAAAAAAAAGCTTAGCGACTTTCAGCACTTCAGTTGCTCAAACATATCCTTCTTGCTTTGACTGAACGGAAAACAAACAAACATTTTTCGATCAAGAGAAAGCTGACAACGACGATGACGATGGCGAGGTTCATTAAGGAAAAGTTTTTATCGTATTAATCTTGCACTTACCGGCTAAAGTCATTAAGAGAAGGATGGAGATAATCGATTATTACAAAGAGCTTAGCACTCTTCCCCTGTTCGTTGTTTACGTTAATAGGTAGAAGGAAGGAATCGATAAGATTGAGACCAAACAATGAAAGTTCTATTCTTAAGAACATCGTTCGAGAAAAAAAAACTTCAAAAACAAAAAGCTTTGAATACATGCATTTAATCAAACAACAATATACAAGAAGGATACAAATGAAATAAACAATAATGAAAAAAATAGATAAAACTAAATGAACATCAAACACTTAAAAAAAACTTAAGGATAAACACAAAAAAAATGACAAAAAAGACACAAAAATGGCACAAAAATAACGCAAAAAATAACGAAAATAATAACGAAAATAACACAAAAACAAAAAAAAAAATTAAAAAATGACAAAAATGACAAAAATGACAAAAATGACAAAAATGACAAAAATGACAAAAATGACAAAAATGACAAAAATGACAAAAATGACAAAAATGACAAAAATGACAAAAATGACAAAAATGACAAAAATGACAAAAATGACAAATATTTCGAAAATGACAAGAATGACAAAAATGACAAAAATGACAAAAATGACAAAAATGACAAAAATGACAAAAATGACAAAAATGACAAAAATGACAAAAATGACAAAAATGACAAAAATGACAAAAATGACAAAAATGACAAAAATGACAAAAATGACAAAAATGACAAAAATGACAAAAATGACAAAAATGACAAAAATGACAAAAATGACAAAAATGACAAAAATGACAAAAATGACAAATATTTCGAAAATGACAAGAATGACAAAAATGACAAAAATGACAAAAATGACAAAAATGACAAAAATGACAAAAATGACAAAAATGACAAAAATGACAAAAATGACAAAAATGACAAAAATGACAAAAATGACAAAAATGACAAAAATGACAAAAATGACAAAAATGACAAAAATGACAAAAATGACAAAAATGACAAAAATGACAAAAATGACAAAAATGACAAAAATGACAAAAATGACAAAAATGACAAAAATGACAAAAATGACAAAAATGACAAAAATGACAAAAATGACAAAAATGACAAAAATGACAAAAATGACAAAAATGACAAAAATGACAAAAATGACAAAAATGACAAAAATGACAAAAATGACAAAAATGACAAAAATGACAAAAATGACAAAAATGACAAAAATGACAAAAATGACAAAAATGACAAGAATTACAAAAATGACAAAAATGACAAAAATGACAAAAATGACAAAAATGACAAAAATGACAAAAATGACAAAAATGACAAAAATGACAAAAATGACAAAAATGACAAAAATGACAAAAATGACAAAAATGACAAAAATGACAAAAATGACAAAAATGACAAAAATGACAAAAATGACAAAAATGACAAAAATGACAAAAATGACAAAAATGACAAAAATGACAAAAATGACAAAAATGACAAAAATGACAAAAATGACAAAAATGACAAAAATGACAAAAATGACAAAAATGACAAAAATGACAAAAATGACAAAAATGACAAAAATGACAAAAATGACAAAAATGACAAAAATGACAAAAATGACAAAAATGACAAAAATGACAAAAATGACAAAAATGACAAAAATGACAAAAATGACAAAAATGACAAAAATGACAAAAATGACAAAAATGACAAAAATGACAAAAATGACAAAAATGACAAAAATGACAAAAATGACAAAAATGACAAAAATGACAAAAATGACAAAAATGGCAAAAATGACAAAAATGACAAAAATGAAAAAAATGACAAAAATGACAAAAATGACAAAAATGACAAAAATGACAAAAATGACAAAAATGACAAAAATGACAAAAATGACAAAAATGACAAAAATGACAAAAATGACAAATATTTCGAAAATGACAAGAATGACAAAAATGACAAAAATGACAAAAATGACAAAAATGACAAAAATGACAAAAATGACAAAAATGACAAAAATGACAAAAATGACAAAAATGACAAAAATGACAAAAATGACAAAAATGACAAAAATGACAAAAATGACAAAAATGACAAATATTTCGAAAATGACAAGAATGACAAAAATAACAAAAATTACAAAAATTACAAAAATAACAAAAATTACAAAAATTACAAAACTTACAAAAATGACAAAATGGCAAAATGACAATAATGACAAAATGACAAAAATGACAAAAATGACAAAAATGACAAAAATGACAAAAATGACAAAAATGACAAAAATGACAAAAATGACAAAAATGACAAAAATGACAAAAATGACAAAAATGACAAAAATGACAAAAATGACAAAAATGACAAAAATGACAAAAATGACAAAAATGACAAAAATGACAAAAATGACAAAAATGACAAAAATGACAAAAATGACAAAAATGACAAAAATGACAAAAATGACAAAAATGACAAAAATGACAAAAATGACAAAAATGACAAAAATGACAAAAATGACAAAAATGACAAAAATGACAAAAATGACAAAAATGACAAAAATGACAAAAATGACAAAAATGACAAAAATGACAAAAATGACAAAAATGACAAAAATGACAAAAATGACAAAAATGACAAAAATGACAAAAATGACAAAAATGACAAAAATGACAAAAATGACAAAAATGACAAAAATGACAAAAATGACAAAAATGACAAAAATGACAAAAATGACAAAAATGACAAAAATGACAAAAATGACAAAAATGACAAGAATGACAAGAATGACAAAAATGACAAAAATGACAAAAATGACAAAAATGACAAAAATGACAAAAATGACAAAAATGACAAAAATGACAAAAATGACAAAAATGACAAAAATGACAAAAATGACAAAAATGACAAAAATGACAAAAATGACAAAAATGACAAAAATGACAAAAATGATAAAAATGACAAAAATGACAAAAATGACAAAAATGACAAAAATGACAAAAATGACAAAAATGACAAAAATGACAAAAATGACAAAAATGACAAAAATGACAAAAATGACAAAAATGACAAAAATGACAAAAATGACAAAAATGACAAAAATGACAAAAATGACAAAAATGACAAAAATGACAAAAATGACAAAAATGACAAAAATGACAAAAATGACAAAAATGACAAAAATGACAAAAATGACAAAAATGACAAAAATGACAAGAATTACAAAAATGACAAAAATGACAAAAATGACAAAAATGACAAAAATGACAAAAATGACAAAAATGACAAAAATGACAAAAATGACAAAAATGACAAAAATGACAAAAATGACAAAAATGACAAAAATGACAAAAATGACAAAAATGACAAAAATGACAAAAATGACAAAAATGACAAAAATGACAAAAATGACAAAAATGACAAAAATGACAAAAATGACAAAAATGACAAAAATGACAAAAATGACAAAAATGACAAAAATGACAAAAATGACAAAAATGACAAAAATGACAAAAATGACAAAAATGACAAAAATGACAAAAATGACAAAAATGACAAAAATGACAAAAATGACAAAAATGACAAAAATGACAAAAATGACAAAAATGACAAAAATGACAAAAATGACAAAAATGACAAAAATGACAAAAATGACAAAAATGACAAAAATGACAAAAATGACAAAAATGACAAAAATGACAAAAATGACAAAAATGACAAAAATGACAAAAACGACAAAAATGACAAAAACGACAAAAATGACAAAAAAGACAAAAATGACAAAAATGACAAAAATGACAAAAATGACAAAAATGACAAAAATGACAAAAATGACAAAAATGACAAAAATGACAAAAATGACAAAAATGACAAAAATGACAAAAATGACAAAAATGACAAAAATGACAAAAATGACAAAAATGTGAAATATGAGAAATGAAATATGAGATTAGAGGCTTGAGGAATGAGAAATGAGAATTGAAAAATGAGAAATGAGAAATGGGAAATGAGAAATGAGAAATGAGAAATAAGAAATGAGAAATGAGAAATGAGAAATGAGAAATGAGAAATGAGAAATGAGAAATGAGAAATGAGAAATGAGAAATGAGAAATGAGAAATGAGAAATGAGAAATGAGAAATGAGAAATGAGAAATGAGAAATGAGAAATGAGAAATGAGAAATGAGAAATGAGAAATGAGAAATGAGAAATGAGAAATGAGAAATGAGAAATGAGAAATGAGAAATGAGAAATGAGAAATGAGAAATGAGAAATGAGAAATGAGAAAAGAGAAATGAGAAATGAGAAATGAGAAATGAGAAATGAGAAATGAGAAATGAGAAATGAGAAATGAGAAATGAGAAATGAGAAATGAGAAATGAGAAATGAGAAATGAGAAATGAGACATGAGAAATGAGAAATGAGAAATGAGAAATGAGAAATGAGAAATGAGAAATGAGAAATGAGAAATGAGAAATGAGAAATGAGAAATGAGAAATGAGAAATGAGAAATGAGAAATGAGAAATGAGAAATGAGAAATGAGAAATGAGAAATGAGAAATGAGAAATGAGAAATGAGAAATGAGAAATGAGAAATGAGAAATGAGAAATGAGAAATGAGAAATGAGAAATGAGAAATGAGAAATGAGAAATGAGAAATGAGAAATGAGAAATGAGAAATGAGAAATGAGAAATGAGAAATGAGAAATGAGAAATGAGAAATGAGAAATGAGAAATGAGAAATGAGAAATGAGAAATGAGAAATGAGAAATGAGAAATGAGAAATGAGAAATGAGAAATGAGAAATGAGAAATGAGAATTGAGAAATGAGAAATGAGAAATGAGAAATGAGAAATGCGAAATGCGAAATGCGAAATGAGAAATGAGAAATGAGAAATGAGAAATGAGAAATGAGAAATGAGAATTGAGAAATGAGAAATGAGAAATGAGAAATGAGAAATGAGAAATGAGAAATGAGAAATGAGACATGAGAAATGAGAAATGAGAAATGAGAAATGAGAAATGAGAAATGAGAAATGAGAAATGAGAAATGAGAAATGAGAAATTAGAAATGAGAAATGAGAAATGAGAAATGAGAAATGAGAAATGAGAAATGAGAAATGAGAAATGAGAAATGAAAAATGAGAAATGAGCAATGAGAAATGAGCAATGAGCAATGAGAAATGAGAAATGAAGAATGATAATTGAGGAATGAGAAATGAGAGCTTAGAAATCAGAATTTGTAAAACTACATGATTTTATAAATTGTTTCAACAGATACTCCAATTTAAATATAAAATTTGACTTTGTCTTACCTCCCAAAAAATTCGATAACCGATGTTTTAATCTATTATTATTCAAATTTATTTGGTGTGGTTAAGCAAATAGATTTTTTTTCTCAAGGAACAACTTTTGTTTATGATAATCTTTCGAGTTTTCATTCATGCTTTCAAAAGACATTTTCCAGAGTATAATGTGCAGAGCTCAAACTCATGAGACACGGATTGTTTCCTTTATTATCTACTTTCAGCACAAATGCACGGCTCATTTGGCAGGGAAGTAAAATAAAAAAAAAAAACACTTGCGTCCTAAAAGCTCCCTGCGGCAGCTCACAGAACCATTGCATTTCATTGCTTCAACAATTCCGTTTGTCAGTGCAATTGTCGTCAAGTTTTCCAGCTGAGTGCTCTTCGCTTTTTTCCCGGGGGGTGATAGCTTACTACTTTTTTGCTCCCCTCTATTCCCAAACTAATACTGCTCTTTTGTTATTTTATTGTGCTTCATTTGGCAGCACCTGCATCATCTCTTTTACCTGAATCTACTTACGGTAAAACTTTTACATGAGCACCTGGGTCAAGTCGTTTAAAGTTGGTGTTCCTTTAGTTAGAATTTTTTTTACATTTTAAAATTTTTTGGTTCTAAACTTAGTAAACTAATGAGAAAATTAATGTTTCCTCAAATAGTATCTTTATTCAAACTTCATTTGCATTTTTTCTATTTCTTTTACAGGTTACTTACTTGTTCCTAGCATCATGAATCTTTAAAAGAGCAATACACTCAATTGATCGAACCTGGAACAACTAACAAAGGCTATCACCTGAAAGGGAGACGCACAAACCCATAAATCCTTCAAGCTTCTATCCGGAAACCTATCGGTACAAAAAGCAAGGGGAATATATCCTGCAAAAATTTTGCAGCATCCTCCTATACTTTTGCCATTACTTGTAAGACAACACAAATAGTCTGTAAAAATGACATCGTCTCCAACTACAACCGATTCCACCCTGGGTATGCTCGCCGAAAGAAAGCGGGAATGTCTGGGTCAGCTCAACGAAACAATTATCGAGGAAACAAGGGATAGTACAGGTGAGTTTCGATGTATCATTTGAAGACTGATTTTTTTCAATGATGGTTTGCTTGAGCAATGTTATTTATTAATAAAAAATGTTTGGAACACAGTTTGTTTATGTTTCCAAACACAAACCGATGTTTGTTCAATAGCTGGTACATGCATTTCTTCCCGAAATGAGTACTGCAAGATTGAACGTCCAATTATTTGCGTTTTCTGTGATTGAACACTTGAATTTGTAATTTTTTTTATAAAACAGCGATAATAAAGGCTGCCCTTTTTCCAGAAAACATCAAAAGCCTTGATGGAAAACACTCATATTGTCTTAGAATTTTATTTGTTTGAAATTCAATTTTGTTCCTAGTAAAATAAACGGCTGTTTTCTACATCCAGTCGAAAAACCAAGCCAAAATTAGTACGAAAAATGTAACACTAGATTCAATAAGAAATTAAAGAAGTTTTTAAATAAATTTTAGATTGAAAATTGTTAAGCGTAATGATAATAACATTTGTTGAGTTAGATATTTTTTAACATTTCTTTACTTCATTTTCAGTTGAATGATTGATTGAAAAATTCCGCGGTAATATTTTGAACCTGAAGATATATTCAATCATGATTTCAAGCGAGAATTCTAAAATCATAAAAACATCTAATTTGAACTCAAGAAAATTTATTTAAAACATATAGTATATGATATGATTAATTCGACAATGTTGTAAGCACAGCACAAAACAAATATTAATCAACATTGCGCATAAAAATTGGGCTGTAAATTGGCTGCACCGAATCATTTTTCCAACTTATCATAGATTAATGAAAAATCATGATCGATTCAATAATGAAACTCGTTTATTAATTAACATGCGTTGGTTTGATAGTTCAAAATTTCAAGTCTTGAATATTTGTGCCCGTCAAATGAAAATTTTGATCCTGGAAAGAACAAAAGTGCAAAAAATAATTAAAATTTTTGGGTTTGAAGAAGCTTTGCTTAGCTTAGCTAAGCTTAGTTGACTACTCATATCCACCTTAAATCATTGAACTTGAAGTGCTTAGATATGATAATTTATTCAAAACTTCAGATAAAATATTTGATTAGACTTTGTTCAACTTACGCACTTCATATTCCATGATCGCTGGCGTGGCTAAGCAGAACAAATTCTACCTCGCCAATGCAATGGTTGCTACTCCGTGACTGATCGAGGCCATCAGCTTTGTACAAGGGCCAAAAGAATGATGCTTGGGACAAGCAGTTTATTCACAATGCACAAAACTCATGCTCTCCCTTTGAAAATGATCTAAAATTATTGGCTTTGAAAAAGAACACAAAAATTCAGAATCTTAAAACAAAGAAAAACTTATTTAAAAAATATTCAAATGATTGAAAATAAAATCGTACAAAACATGAAAATTAAGAAGTTTTTGTTAACATTGTAGAAGGATATATCGGAAAGAATAAGAATTTTAAATGCCTTTATTTTAATGATTAATTTGTAAAATTTTGAAGTCCTTGGCGAATCTTTTATTTATCACTTTAAGTTTTGGTTAAACAGTTTTACTTAGTTAAAAATCAATCAAATTTGAAAAAAATCAATCATCGATATATGAATCAACCTTCCTGAAAGCAAAACTGATTTTGATTTGTAATTTATCCTCCATTCATTGAAACATTTAAAGAATCAAAAATTTTTTAAACTTGAAAAGATATTTTCACAAGTACTTCTGTAAGTTAAAAAAAAGTTCAAAAACATAAGTTTTATTTAATTTATTGAAGATTAATGATATATTTTTTACTTTTATTTCAAATTTAATTGGATTTATTTGGTTTAGAACTTAAGAATGGAGGAAAATATAAAAATTTTTATAACTTTTTACGCAGAAGCCAAAATTACCTGCGAACTGAGAAAGTTGAACAAAGATTTGAAATATTTTTTTTTATTTTTTTTTGTAATTTTCATTTTTGTTAAAAAAATGCAAATATTTCTTAAATTATTTTCAACCTATCATCAATAGTAATTTGAAAAACTTAAGCTGACATAAATTAATCAAAATGTGTAAGCTCTTTAATCCATTGAACCTAGGGAAAATGTAAATATTCTAGCATTGTGTTATTTACCGAAACCCTTTCGAATGTAGAACTGAGCATTGTGATGAACATAAAAATTGATGCTTAAATTAGTTTAATGAAGAAAATTTTATATCAGCATAAAATTTGCAATGACATAAACGATTTTAATAGAATCAAACTGATTGGTAGGTCACTAAGTAATGAATACTTTAAGATATTTTTTTTCTTATTATTTGAACTATCCTGAGAAGTTAAAACCTGTCAAAGAGCATTCAAAATTGTTGATGTGTTCAAATAGAATTTCAATAAATTGAAACTTTTTATGAAACTATTCAATGAATAAAACTACTAAGTGTGCTAGCTCAGTGGCACGAGACTCTTTGACTTAGTCTCAGAGTCGGCGAACCACAGGGTAATTGGAGAGGCTACGTGTACAACGGTACAAAGAAGGCTCGTTTGTCTTGTCTCATCAAAATATATAAAACTGTTTTGTAACGGAATATATTATTTATTGGAAGAAAATGAAATCTACTGAAGGAAAATAAAACCGAAAAAAAAAATTCAATTAAAAGTGTGTATTTTTGTGTAGTGTAATGGGTGGGAGAATGCAACTTTGACTTATCTTGCTGCTGCTGCTGTTGTCGACTGGCGAGCGCTCGCTGCTGGTTCTCTGCTGCTGCTTGCTGGATGCTGAACTGGGTGGTAGCTACGATGTTGGCGATCAGCGGTGACTCGTGGGTCCAACCGCCGAACAAAATGGTGGCTCAATAAAGTCAGTCTTCCATGAGACTGTACTGACTCAAACGTGGAGTGGGGGGGATCTCACAGGCGCTTCCTTCTTTGACTCAATCGACCTACCCAGGCTAACCTGATTGGTAGAATCGAGAAGAGCCCTCCCTGGGGAATTAGGATCGGGTCTTCCCCGACCCGAGGGAAAATCCTCCTTTACGACTTATGGCCCGCAGACCAGAGAATTTCGACGATCTTTTACGTGTTAGACGTAGTGGGCTACTGGGCCCACTAGGCCGAGGAGTGTGATCGGGGGCTACTCAAACGGCTTGCCGCTTGAGTGGCGAGAAAGGGTTTTTTAATCAAACGGAAAAAGGTCCTATGAAAGGAAATTCAAAAGGGTAAGTGTTGGCCACTGGTATGTGGAGCAGGTTCAACTCTACCTGAATAAGGCTGGTGCCCTGCAAGTAGTCCAAGATGGCCACCGTGACACTTTTTCACCACTTTCTTACTCCACTTTATCGGTTTGATCGCACTCACGCCTGTTTTACTAATGACCGTTGCCGGTCAAATTGAAATGAAATCACCCCTTTTGTACCTAACCTACCTAAGGGTCCAGCGCCGATTGACCGGCGCATAGGGCTGAGATAAAAGATCTCCCCTGCTGGCGATCCGGAGCCAGCGTCTTCACTTGCTGCCAGCCAAGGTTCTCGTCAACTGTGCGGATTTCAGCGGCTAGACTTCGCCGCCACGAGCTTTTGGGCCTGCCTCTTCTTCGATGCCCATCTGGATTCCAGTCAAGCGCCTCTCTGCAAATCTCGTTTTCATCTCTTCGCAGCGTGTGCCCAATCCATCTCCACTTGCGATGAAGTTCAACGTTTGAGATCCAGTTGCCAGGCCACCAAGCACGGATGATGTTCCGCAGGCAGCGATTCACAAAAACTTGCAGTTTTCGCGTCGTCACCGCATATGTGCACCAAGTTTCACACCCGTACAGCAATACGGATTTGACGTTTGAGTTGAAGATTCGGATCTTAGTTCGTAGAGAGATCTGGCGTGACCGCCAGATGTTTCGGAGACTCGCAAACGCAAATCGGGCTTTTCTGATCCGGGTTTCGATGTCCTTCTTGGTACCACCATCAGGCGTAATCTGGCTACCAAGATACTGGAAGCACTCCACTGTCTCAATCTGTTGTCCAGCTACCACGAAATTGGAACGATTTTCTGTATTGATTTCCATCGACTTGGTCTTTCCGACATTGATTTTGAGACCTGCTGCCTTGGAGCTTTCGAAGAGGTCGTCGAGTTTGCTCTGCATGTCTTGTTGTGTTTGGGCGAGCAAAACAATATCGTCTGCCAGGTCAAGGTCGTTCAGTTGCTCCATGGTTGAAGGATTCCACGGCAATCCTCGGTTTGGTCTACAGTCAAGATCTCATCCATTACGATGAGAAAAAGCAGCGGTGACAAAATACATCCTTGTCTCACTCCAGCAGTTACCGGGATTGGTTCGGACAAGACACCGTCGTGCAAGACCTTGCACGAAAATGCCTCGTACTGTGCTTCGATGAGATGGACTAGTTTCTCTGGGACCCCTCGTCGTCTAAGAGCAGCCCAGATGTTTTCGTGGTTCAGTCGGTCAAATGCTTTTTCGAAATCAACGAACACCAGCAGAAGAGAGTCCTGGAATTCGTTGATTTGTTCCAGTATTATTCGTAGCGTTGTGATGTGGTCCACACATGATCGTCCGGATCGGAATCCAGCTTGTTGCCGTCGGAGTGTAGCGTCGATTTTCTCCTGGATCCTGTTCAGGATCATTTTGCAGAGTACTTTGAGGGTTGTACAGATCAAAGTTATGCCACGCCAGTTACCGCACTCTGTCAGGTCTCCTTTCTTTGGGACCTTTACGAGGATACCCTGCATCCAGTCGGCCGGGAATGTTGCAGTATCCCAAATGTCAACGAAAAGACGGTGCAACATTTGTGCTGACAAGGCAGGGTCGGCTTTGAGCATTTCAGCAGGAATGCAATCGATTCCAGGCGCTTTGTTGGATTTCATGTTTTTAATTGCCGCTTCTATTTCAGCCAGCGAGGGCGCTTCCGAGTTGACGCCATTTATGCGACTTACTGTGGGCGCCTCGAGCTGCGGGTTCTGTTGGCCATTGCTATTTGTAACTCGGAAAAGTTGTTCAAAATGCTCAGTCCAACGCTTGAGCTGATCTGTTCGATCTGTCAGCAGCTGACCTGCTCGGTCTTTCAGCGGCATTCTTGCATTAGTCCTTGCACCACTAAGGCGGCGAGAAATATCATATAATAATCGGATATCTCCAATGGCGGCGGCTCTTTCTCCCTCTTCGGCTAGGGAGTTTATCCAGGGTCTCTTGTCTCGTCTACAAGCTCGTTTAACTGCCTTTTCCAGCTCCGCATATCGTAAGCGGGCGGCTGCTTTGGCTGACCCGGTACATGCCTGCTCAATTCCGACTTTCGCCTTTCTCCGATCATCGATCATCCACCAGGTTTCATCCGACATCCATTCACTTCTTCTTCCACGAACTTTACCGAGAGTACCATGGCTCGTCGTGATAAAGGCATACTTGATTCCACACCACTGTTCTTCGACTGTTCCGTCTATCGGCAACTCCAAGGCTCGGGATTCTAGCTGTTCAACGTATGCCCTTTTCACCTCTGGATTCTCCAACCGGCGGACGTCGTATCGACACCCGACTTTCTCCTCGCGCCGTTGGACACGCGCAACTCTCAGTCGTATCTCGCCAAGGACGAGGTGATGGTCAGATGCAATGTCTGCGTTTCGTTTGTTGCGGACATCAAGAAGGCTCCTTCTCCATTTTCGACTGATGCAGATGTGGTCAATTTGATTTTCTGTTCGGCCATCTCGGGATACCCAAGTGACCTTATGTGCTGGTCGATGGGGGAAGAGCGATCCACCGATCACCATGTTGTTGTTGCCACAAAATTCTACAAACAGCTCTCCGTTTTCGCTCATCTGTCCTAGGCCATGGCGCCCCATGATGCGCTCAAAGTCCTGATTATCGGAGCCAATCTTTGCGTTGAAGTCGCCTAAGTGGATTTGAATGTCACCCTTCGGAATTCTCTCAACCACGCTGTTCAATTGACTGTAAAACTGCTCTTTCTCCTGCAAATCGGCAACGTCAGTTGGCGCATAACACAGGACTATTGTAAGGTTTCTAACCCGTGTTCTGAATCTGGCTACGATTATTCTTTCGTTTATCGGTTCCCATCTTAAGAGGGCCGCATGGGCCTGCGGGCTTAACAGGAAACCAACTCCTCGTTCCCGAGTAGCATGTTCTCCTCGTATGCCAGAGTAAAGCAGTACTTGCCCGGACTGTGTCTTGTGCTCTCCAGTGTTAGGCCAACGGACTTCGCTCAGTCCCAATATCTCTAGCTTGAGGCGGCTAGCTTCTCCAGCAAGTTGAGCCAGCTTTCCTGGCTGGGCAAGGGTCAAAACATTCCAAGTTCCAATTCTAGTCCGTGTTTTCATGCTAAAAGTCGTTGCCAAAGTTCCAATTCGGTTATTTCTTCTCTCAGTTTCTGTAACAATACAAGATATCAGGAGCAGTAGGTTGTTAGCCTAAAGTCCCTATCCCGCGATGGGGCTGCCATCTTGGACTTGGCTGGCGGGAGCCGCATTTCATAAATTCAGCCGCTCGCTGCGAGACAGACGCTGCTTGAGCCGCCCCTGACCTGGAGAACAGGCGCTCGGTTGTTGTTGCACGCCGCCCCTGACCTGGGGAACAGACGCGTGCGGCCACCTTCTCAGTCTGCATGCGACCAAAGCATCCACCGGGGTTGGGTACCCGATCTCCGCTTAGGTTACTCGCACCCCAGCCGGCACCGCGGGGAGGTAGAGATAGGAGTTGTGAATAAGAGGTGATATGACCACTATGGGGTCTCGAGTTGCACATTATCCACCGTTTACCAGCTTTTGTGCTTTGGCAAAATCGCGCCAGTATCAAAGCATTAACGCCGCAACCTTTTTCCTCGACCAACGATGTTGCATGCAATCTCCTTCCATTTGCAAAAGAAAGAATTTTCCCATTGCATTCAACCCATTTTGTGCCATGTTGTCGAGTGTGTTAATAAATTATGTTCTTATTCTAATTTAAATCTAACAATATTTTATTTAACCCTAACAAGAAATAAAACAAATGAACAATCACTCAACTTTACAATGTACCAATTTAAAAACAACAAGAATTTTGTAACAAACGGTTACAAAATTTTGAAGTTAAAATGGTTGGCATCAAGTTCTGAACTTGTTCAGCTACATTTTTCAAAAAAGAAAAATTCGTTTTAAGGCTGAGTAAGGGTTTTTGAGTGTCAAAAATTCAGTTTCAATTGAATAGGTTTGTAGCATTGCAATTCAAAATTCACTATAAAAATTAGTTTTAATTTGTTAACGTAATTAAGTGTTGTTGAATGAAGTGTTTTAGGCCTAGAGGTTGCCGAAATATCAAAAAAATCTGTATTATCACAGATCACAGAACTTGAAATTTTTTTTTAGAATTAACAGATTTTAAAAAATTTTATTTTCAGATTTCCACAGTTATAAATTTTTAAGTACTTTATTATTTTTCAATTTTTTTGTTTTTTTCTAGTATGTTATTACCATATAATCATATTGTCTTAATTATAATGGTTTTGTTATAGCGAAAACAATGATATAGTTTCTGAATGCCGTTCAATTGCCGGATGTTGCCGAAATCGGATGTAGCCAAAATCGAATGTTGCCAAAATCGAATGTTGCCAAAGTCGAATGTTGCCAAAAATTAACGGGGTCTGTATTCCTGAAGTTACTGAAGAAAGTTCAAACACATAAGTTTTGTTGTATTTATTAAAGATGTATAAACAATTTAATTTTTCATTTAATTTCAAAATTAATAAAATTCAATTTGGTTTAAAACTTAAGAATGGAGGAAAAAAACAATAACTTTTTACGCAGAAGCCAAAATTACTACTTACGACTTCGAGAAAGTTGACCATAGATTTATACTTATTTTTTTCTAACTTTTTTGTAAATCTTTACAGTTTTGTTAAAAAAAATGCAAACATTTCTTAAGTGATTTTCAACCTATCATCAAAAATTATTATGAAAACTAAATCTGATATGAATAAATCAAAACAATTTCTTTAATTCATTACACTTAGGAAAATTTTAAATTTTCTGCCATTGTGTTATTTATCGAAACCCTTTTGAATGTAGAATTGAGCATTGTGAAGAACAAGAAGTACAAAAAAAAATTGAGGCTGAAATTAGTTTGATGATGACCATTTAATATCAGCATAAAATTTGCAAAGACACTATCGATTTTCCAAGAATCAAGATGATTAGTGGGTGATAAAGTAATGAACAATTTAAGATGATTTTCGTATTATTTTAAGTATCGTGAGAAGTTAAAACCTGTCAAATAGTTTCCAGCTTGTTGGTGTGTTCGAATAGAATTATGATGAATTTTGAAGTTTAAACAGTTTGTTTCTAATTCTCCTCTAGTTTAGTTACATTTGAAAAAAATATAATCCCTTTCTAAGGCTGAAATTGGGTTCTCATGTGTCAAGCATTCAGCAATTTACTATTTAAAATTAGTTCAAATTGATAAATACAATACATTGTTGTTAAATGAAATGTTTTAGGCCTAGAGGTTGCCGAAATAACAGAAAAATCTTTATTAGGTCTTGAGGGCGTTTTTTTCTTTTAGTAAGATAAGTAATTTTCATTGAAAAATGAATATTTTCAATCATTCAAAACCATGTTAGTTCCACCGAATTCCCTGCTTATTTAAAATGGAAATGTTTACGCTTATCAGGAAAAATAATCACAAAAAAGTTGTGTAGCGAAAAAGTGCAATTTTTTTTATTATGGACGAGCCTTTTATAATACACACTAAATGCAATTTCTAAAACCATCATAATGTATAAGATAGGATCTTGGCTTTTAAAAATTTGTTTCAAAGACCATTTTATCCAACCAAAAAAGTGTCAGATTCAAAAAATTGTTTTTTCAAGGTATTTTTTTACTCTGACTGAAACTCCTGAGGGTACTATAATAGGATTTTGACAGTTTCAACCAATTTATGTATTTTAACCAGATAAAAAACTTTGTCCAAGACAGCAGAGCCCAAATTTGAACAACAAAAAAGTTAGCTGTGGAACCCTCGGCAAAAATTGTCATACCTTAATATGTTCCATGTAAAACTGAACAACTTTGATAAAGACATCAAATGTCTATCTCTTCATCCCTGTGAGCTATTAATTGCGTACAGTAAGATTGATGTTCTGCATCACTGTACAGTGTGCACTGTAAGTAGTTTCCAATTTGTTGATATTCCACATGGTTTTCCAATCAACTTTATAGAAATAGCATTACAAAAAATCGACACAGGGTTTTAGGATCAAATCACAGAATTCGAGAATTTTATGTAAAAAAACCGGTTTTTTTGGCAACCTTGGTCAATTTTATTATATATTCGTAAACATTTTTTTTTTCAAATCATTTTTGGGTCAAGTGTTTCTCGTTACTCCTGTTAATTCATTTCTTGATCTGAAAATTTAACTTGTTAACAATCTCTAAATGATTAATTATAGTTAATATTTTTAACAAAATCGTTTAAGAAATTTTATTAGTATTTTTGTATATTTTTTGCATGTGTATTTATGGCAAATTTTTCAAGTCAATTTACGCGTTTAAAATCGCTTTCGAATTTGACAGTTACACTTGAAAGGTGAGTTTATCTGATTATTATATGGTGATTTCCAACATAGTTTCCTCGTATGCAGATCGAAAAGTTAACTACTCTAAACAAGTACCATCAATAAAAAAAATAGATATGTACTGTTTTTAAGCAAATCATTCTCTTCGCAATGAATATTTTTCAAAATTTTTAAGCTTAATTTGGACCTGAAAAACATGAAAAGGCATATTGGTCCACCAAAAAAGGGATCAAGCCCAAAGAGGGCTCACTTATTTTATAGTTCAACGCATTTTCATATATTAGAAGAAGATAAAAGTATCTGGAGGAATTCTCATTTCAACCGTGCAAAACTCACAAGGGTCCTGGAAAGTTTTTGCCTTGTTAAATTTCCCCCATTTTGAAAACCTATATTTTTAAATAGACAAAATCCTTGAACCTCATTGTTGTTAAATTGCTCTCAAAAATTTAAGATTCAAGTGGTATGGGGCAACTTATAGGCAATATGTATGTCAGCCTAGGAATAAATCGCTCAAATATGTTGCATACTCCAACCATCGCTAGAAGTTTTCATTCTTCACTTTGTTGGCCCACTAGTTTCTCCAATAAAAGCTGAACACGTTCTCCAACTTTTGCCGATATGCGAGAAGTAAAACTTTCGAACCCTACTTTTCGCACATTTAGTGGCACACCTTCGAAAAGTGTGGAAACTCGGGCTGCAACCCAACGTCAGTCGAAACGTTCCAAGTTTGGTTAACGGTTTTTCACTAATTGCTACTCATCGAACTGACGCTACTTCCATCACTAATTGCCACTTGAAAATTTACCTCCATGTGCTGATACTGTTCCTAAAATTTTCCTAATTTTGCAGCTCCATTCTGCCGGAGGACCTGGGACGATTGGCTTTGCTGGCCAGACACCGCAGCTGGAGTATCTGCCTATTTACCGTGTCCGGATTTCGTTTTCGGATTCGATACAACCAGTAAGTTAGACGTGTTGCGTAGAAGAAAAAAAAAAGAGCACTATTAGAGGATATCGGCTTATTTTTTCCACCCTAGACACGTTTTTGGTTTGGAACTTTCTGAATGATCAATTTCACTTTTTTAAGTTAAAAAAATCAAAAAATATTTTTTTCACATAATATTTTCCAGAATACGCACACAAGGATTGCGACGAAAATGGCAACTGGTTCCGGCATCCGGAAACGAACAAAACTTGGTCTAACTACACGAGCTGCATCGATTTCAACGATTTTGAGGTGAGGTTAACCCGGATTCGAAAATTTGCAAAACCTACCCGTTGCTGATTTGGCGATAATTGAAAATGTCAGCAATCGGCTGACGACGCTTAATTGGTTGTCGTTCACATTTCGGTGAAGGTTCAGCGAGCAGCTAATTGAAGTTTTCTTTTTCCAGTGGCGAACGACGGTGCGGACAATCGCAGAAACGGGCTATTCGATATCCCTGATCGCGTTGATACTTTCGCTGGGATTACTAAGCTATTTCAGGTCAGTATCTTTTAAAGTTCAAAATTTAATTATCATTTTCAAAGAAAAAGAAAATCAATTCCATGCATCTGAAAACAGATTTAGGAAAAATCAGAAGACTGAAAAGTTTAAAAGCGGTATATCGATTTATTTTTTTTTCCATTTTTCAACAATTGTCAATTTTGTCAGTTTTGTTAATTTTATCATTTTTTTCAATGTTGGTAATTTGTAAATTTTGTCAATTTTGTCAATTTTGTCAATTTTGTCAATTTTGTCAATTTTGTCAATTTTGTCAATTTTGTCAATTTTGTCAATTTTGTCAATTTTGTCAATTTTGTCAATTTTGTCAATTTTGTCAATTTTGTCAATTTTGTCAATTTTGTCGTTTTTGTCAATTTTATCAATTTCGTCAATTTTGTCAATTTTGTCAATTTTGTCAATTTTGTCAATTTTGTCAATTTTGTCAATTTTGTCATTTTTGTCAATTTTATCAATTTTGTCAATTTTGTCAATTTTATCAATTTTGTCAATTTTGTCAATTTTGTCAATTTTGTCAATTTTGTCAATTTTGTCAATTTTGTCAATTTTGTCAATTTTGTCAATTTTGTCAATTTTGTCAATTTTGTCAGTCTTGTCAATTTTGTCAGTTTTGTCAATTTTGTCAATTTTGTTTATTTTGTCAATTTTGTCAATTTTGTGAATTTTTTCAATTTTGCCAATTTTGTTTATTTTGTCAATTTTGTCAATTTTGTCAATTTTGTCAATTTTGTCAATTTTGTCAATTTTGTCAATTTTGTCAATTTTGTCAATTTTGTCAATTTTGTCAATTTTGTCAATTTTGTCAATTTTGTCAATTTTGTCAATTTTGTCAATTTTGTCAATTTTGTCAATTTTGTCAATTTTGTCAATTTTGTCAATTTTGTCAATTTTGTCAATTTTGTCAGTTTTGTCAATTTTGTCAATTTTGTCAATTTTGTCAATTTTGTCAATTTTGTCAATTTTGTCAATTTTGTCAATTTTGTCAATTTTGTCAATTTTGTCAATTTTGTCAATTTTGTCAATTTTGTCAATTTTGTCAATTTTGTCAATTTTGTCAATTTTGTCAATTTTGTCAATTTTTTCAATTTTGTCAGTTTTTTCAATTTTGTCAATTTTGTCAATTTTATCAGAAGTCTGAAATGAGAAATCAGATATCAGAAGACAGAAGTCAGAAGTCAGTCGTCAGAGTCACAAGTCAGAAGTCAGAATTTAGAAGTTTGAATTGGGAGTGTAGAAATCAGAAATAATTTACCAGTTTTCAAAAGATTTATTTTGAAAATAAAGGAAAAATAAACTCGAGGCAATTCTAGTTTTTAAACCTGAATGACAGTTTAAATATCAACGGGAAAAAATATGGACACCTTATTTTTAGAACTTTTCTGTTTTTAAGAAATGGTTTAATTGAATATGCCCTCTTTTTCAAGTTGTAATTCAAGATTTTCCAATCAATCAGCTGCCATCAATTTGTCATTTCGTTCGACCTCAATTATATGGTAATTTGATACAGATTTCTACCGATGATTGTTATCAACCGACAACCCAAAAAGGTCAAATCAAACCCTTTTTTGACAGAATGTTAACAGCTTTCCGGGAACATTATCTCCAGCGATTTTTATTCGAGCAATAAATTTGCTTCCTCCTGTGCGCGCATTAAAAGTAAGCAAATCGGTCCGGCTGAAGAGTTTACAATCGTGCTAAGCTTTCTCTAGTTTCCGGACTTTCGCGGGACCGGATAATCATCATAAAAATGCCAACTTCGCCCATTTTTACAGCCACTTCATGGCCTTCATAATCCCTAATAACTTTCGGCTTTCATCCGCTAGTCGCCGGAGGACCGGTCGATCTGGAATGCTGGCAAAGTAAAAAAGGGTCCAAAACGTTCCATACGCATTCGGAATTGATTTCCATTTTCACCCCTTTCAGCGATTTTACAATTTTTTTCGGGTCCATCCTTTCACCATTGAGAGCTAACTTTCGGATTGTTTTTTTTTTCGTTCTCATCTCATCTCTTGACAAAATGAAGGTCGCTCAAATGTGCCAGGATAACGCTCCACATGAACCTGTTCGCATCGTTCGCAATCAACAACACCCTGTGGCTGCTCTGGTATCGACTGGTGCTGGCAGATCCGGAAGTAGTGAAAGGAAACGGGGTAAGCTCTTCGATTGGTAATATGTGTCTGGTGAGGGATGCTGATTTTTTTTACAGAAAAGCACATTTTCATTCAAATGTTAAATTCGCTTAACCGGTTTAACAACTTTCACCAGAATTTTGAATTGGTTCCACAGTTAAAATGCAAAACGAAATGAGCATCCCTCAAGCCGACCAATTCAAATCCGTAATCAGCTTACAAGTGGATTCGAGAGGCTGATCCACACCCAACAAAGTTACACGACTTTTCATTAACTTTCCAGCGCTACTGTGTCGCCACCATTCGGGCTGACTGAACTCAAACCCCTGACTTATTTCAAACAAACGATAAACCATTCCCATTGCATTTTTTTCCACTTTCTGTTCCTTCAGGCTCCCTGCATAGCCCTGCATATAGTGCTGCACTACTTCCTGCTCACCAATTACGCCTGGATGCTGTGCGAAGGATTTTACCTACATACGGTCCTGGTGTGGGCGTTTGTGTCCGAGAAAAAGCTGGTTAGATGGCTGGTCGTCCTAGGATGGGCCACACCCGGAATCGTGATCATCCTGTATGCGGTGCTTAGAGCCCATGCCGGCGATCCGGATGATACTCTGTAAGTTGTTTGTGGAGGCAGCAGAGGATTTCTGGTTTTCGCGAAACAGATATCTTTCTTCCGGTTTTGGGACAGAGGCGTGTCTGAAAATGATAAAACAACTTCAAACTGCTCTTTTCTCCATTTTCATTTCTCATTTCTCATTTCTCACTTCTCATTTCTCAATTCTCACTTCTCAATTCTCAATTCTCAATTCTCATTTCTCATTTCTCATTTCTCATTTCTCATTTCTCATTTCTCATTTCTCATTTCTCATTTCTCATTTCTCATTTCTCATTTCTCATATCTCATTTCTCATTTCTCATTTCTCATTTCTCATTTCTCATTTCTCATTTCTCATTTCTCATTTCTCATTTCTCATTTCTCATTTCTCATTTCTCATTTCTCATTTCTCATTTCTCATTTCTCATTTCTCATTTCTCATTTCTCATTTCTCATTTCTCATTTCTCATTTCTCATTTCTCATTTCTCATTTCTCATTTCTCATTTCTCATTTCTCATTTCTCATTTCTCATTTCTCATTTCTCATTTCTCATTTCTCATTTCTCATTTCTCATTTCTCATTTCTCATTTCTCATTTCTCATTTCTCATTTCTCATTTCTCATTTCTCATTTTTCATTTCTCATTTCTCATTTCTCATTTCTCATTTCTAGTTGCTCATTTCTCAATTCTCATTTCTCATTTCTCATTTCTCATTTCTCATTTCTCATTTCTAGTTGCTCATTTCTCAATTCTCATTTCTCATTTCTCACTTCTTAAAAATGACAAAAATGATAAAAATGACAAAAATGACAAAAAGGACAAAAATGACAAAAATGACAAAAATGACAAAAATGACAAAAATGACAAAAATGACAAAAATGACCAAAATGACAAAAATGACAAAAATGACAAAAATGACAAAAATGACAAAAATGACAAAAATGACAAAAATGACAAAAATGACAAAAATGACAAAAATGACAAAAATGACAAAAATGACAAAAATGACAAAAATGACAAAAATGACAAAAATGACAAAAATGACAAAAA
Organism: Uranotaenia lowii; assembly: GCF_029784155.1. NCBI lineage: Eukaryota > Metazoa > Arthropoda > Insecta > Diptera > Culicidae > Uranotaenia > Uranotaenia lowii. The sequence continues at coordinate 65,064,681 of NC_073692.1, read as the reverse complement.
TGACAAAAATGACAAAAATGACAAAAATGACAAAAATGACAAAAATGACAAAAATGACAAAAATGACAAAAATGACAAAAATGACAAAAATGACAAAAATGACAAAAATGACAAAAATCACAAAAATGACGAAAATGACAAAAATGACATAAATGACAAAAATGACAAAAATGACAAAAATGACAAAAATGACAAAAATGACAAAAATGACAAAAATGACAAAAATGACAATCATGACTGATATGACCGAAATGACAAAAACTCCAAAAATGAAAAAATGACAAAAATGACAAAAATGACAAAAATGACAAAAATGACAAAAATGACAAAAATGACAAAAATGACAAAAATGACAAAAATGACAAAAATGACAAAAATGACAAAAATGACAAAAATGACAAAAATGACAAAAATGACAAAAATGACAAAAATGACAAAAATGACAAAAATGACAAAAATGACAAAAATGACAATAATGACAAAAATGACAAAAATGACAAAAATGACAAAAATGACAAAAATGACAAAAATGACAAAAATGACAAAAATGACAAAAATGACAAAAATGACAAAAATGACAAAAATGACAAAAATGACAAAAATGACAAAAAAGACAAAAATGACAAAAATGACAAAAATGACAAAAATGACAAAAATGACAAAAATGACAAAAATGACAAAAATGACAAAAATGACGAAAAAGGCGAAAATGACAAAAATGACAAAAATGACAAAAATGACAAAAATGACAAAAATGACAAAAATGACAAAAATGACAAAAATGACAAAAATGACAAAAATGACAAAAATGACAAAAATGACAAAAATGACAAAAATGACGAAAAAGGCGAAAAAGGCGAAAATGACAAAAATGACAAAAATGACAAAAATGACAAAAATGACAAAAATGACAAAAAGGACAATCATGACTGAAATGACCGAAATGACAAAAATTCCAAAAATGAGAAAATGACAAAAATGACAAAAATGACAAAAATGACAAAAATGACAAAAAGGACAATCATGACTGAAATGACCGAAATGACAAAAATTCCAAAAATGAAAAAATGACAAAAATGACAAAAATGACAAAAATGACAAAAATGACAAAAATGACAAAAATGACAAAAATGACAAAAATGACAAAAATGACAAAAATGACAAAAATGACAAAAATGACAAAAATGACAAAAATGACAAAAATGACAAAAATGACAAAAATGACAAAAATGACAAAAATGACAAAAATGACAAAAATGACAAAAATGACAAAAATGACAAAAATGGCAAAAATGACAAAAATGACAAAAATGACAAAAATGACAAAAATGACAAAAATGACAAAAATGACAAAAATGACAAAAATGACAAAAATGACAAAAATGACAAAAATGACAAAAATGACAAAAATGACAAAAATGACAAAAATGACAAAAATGACAAAAATGACAAAAATGACAAAAATGACGAAAAAGGCGAAAAAGGCGAAAATGACAAAAATGACAAAAATGACAAAAATGACAAAAATGACAAAAATGACAAAAATGACAAAAATGACAAAAAGGACAATCATGACTGAAATGACCGAAATGACAAAAATTCCAAAAATGAGAAAATGACAAAAATGACAAAAATGACAAAAATGACAAAAATGACAAAAATGACAAAAATGACAAAAATGACAAAAATGACAAAAATGACAAAAATGACAAAAATGACAAAAATGACAAAAATGACAAAAATGACAAAAATGACAAAAATGACAAAAATGACAAAAATGACAAAAATGACAAAAATGACAAAAATGACAAAAATGACAAAAATGACAAAAATGACAAAAATGACAAAAATGACAAAAATGACAAAAATGACAAAAATGACAAAAATGACAAAAATGACAAAAATGACAAAAATGACAAAAATGACAAAAATGACAAAAATGACAAAAATGACAAAAATGACAAAAATGACAAAAATGACAAAAATGACAAAAATGACAAAAATGACAAAAATGACAAAAATGACAAAAATGACAAAAATGACAAAAATGACAAAAATGACAAAAATGACAAAAATGACAAAAATGACAAAAATGACAAAAATGACAAAAATGACAAAAATGACAAAAATGACAAAAATGACAAAAATGACAAAAATGACAAAAATGACAAAAATGACAAAAATGACAAAAATGACAAAAATGACAAAAATGACAAAAATGACAAAAATGACAAAAATGACAAAAATGACAAAAATGACAAAAATGACAAAAATGACAAAAATGACAAAAATGACAAAAATGACAAAAATGACAAAAATGACAAAAATGACAAAAATGACAAAAATGACAAAAATGACAAAAATGACAAAAATGACAAAAATGACAAAAATGACAAAAATGACAAAAATGACAAAAATGACAAAAATGACAAAAATGACAAAAATGACAAAAATGACAAAAATGACAAAAATGACAAAAATGACAAAAATGACAAAAATGACAAAAATGACAAAAATGACAAAAATGACAAAAATGACAAAAATGACAAAAATGACAAAAATGACAAAAATGACAAAAATGACAAAAATGACAAAAATGACAAAAATGACAAAAATGACAAAAATGACAAAAATGACAAAAATGACAAAAATGACAAAAATGACAAAAATGACAAAAATGACAAAAATGACAAAAATGACAAAAATGACAAAAATGACAAAAATGACAAAAATGACAAAAATGACAAAAATGACAAAAATGACAAAAATGACAAAAATGACAAAAATGACAAAAATGACAAAAATGACAAAAATGACAAAAATGACAAAAATGACAAAAATGACAAAAATGACAAAAATGACAAAAATGACAAAAATGACAAAAATGACAAAAATGACAAAAATGACAAAAATGACAAAAATGACAAAAATGACAAAAATGACAAAAATGACAAAAATGACAAAAATGACAAAAATGACAAAAATGACAAAAATGACAAAAATGACAAAAATGACAAAAATGGCAAAAATGACAAAAATGACAAAAATGACAAAAATGACGAAAATGACAAAAATGACAAAAATGACAAAAATGACAAAAATGACAAAAATGACAAAAATGACAAAAATGACAAAAATGACAAAAATGACTAAAAAGACAAAAATGACAAAAATGACAAAAATGACAAAAATGACAAAAATGACAAAAATGACAAAAATGACAAAAATGACAAAAATGACAAAAATGACAAAAATGACAAAAATGACAAAAATGACAAAAATGACAAAAATGACAAAAATGACAAAAATGACAAAAATGACAAAAATGACAAAAATGACAAAAATGACAAAAATGACAAAAATGACAAAAATGACAAAAATGACAAAAATGACAAAAATGACAAAAATGACAAAAATGACAAAAATGACAAAAATGACAAAAATGACAAAAATGACAAAAATGACAAAAATGACAAAAATGACAAAAATGACAAAAATGACAAAAGTGACAAAAATGACAAAAATGACAAAAATGACAAAAATGACAAAAATGACAAAAATGACAAAAATGACAAAAATGACAAAAATGACAAAAATGACAAAAATGACAAAAATGACAAAAATGACAAAAATGACAAAAATGACAAAAATGACAAAAATGACAAAAATGACAAAAATGACAAAAATGACAAAAATGACAAAAATGACAAAAATGACAAAAATGACAAAAATGACAAAAATGACAAAAATGACAAAAATGACAAAAATGACAAAAATGACAAAAATGACAAAAATGACAAAAATGACAAAAATGACAAAAATGACAAAAATGACAAAAATGACAAAAATGACAAAAATTACAAAAATGACAAAAATTACAAAAATGACAAAAATGACAAAAATGACAAAAATGACAAAAATGACAAAAATGACAAAAATGACAAAAATGACAAAAATGACAAAAATGACAAAAATGACAAAAATGACAAAAATGACAAAAATGACAAAAATGACAAAAATGACAAAAATGACAAAAATGACAAAAATGACAAAAATGACAAAAATGACAAAAATGACAAAAATGACAAAAATGACAAAAATGACAAAAATGACAAAAATGACAAAAATGACAAAAATGACAAAAATGACAAAAATGACAAAAATGACAAAAATGACAAAAATGACAAAAATGACAAAAATGACAAAAATGACAAAAATGACAAAAATGACAAAAATGACAAAAATGACAAAAATGACAAAAAATGACAAAAATGACAAAAATGACAAAAATGACAAAAATGACAAAAATGACAAAAATGACAAAAATGACAAAAATGACAAAAATGACAAAAATGACAAAAATGACAAAAATGACAAAAATGACAAAATGACAAAAATGACAAAAATGACAAAAATGACAAAAATGACAAAAATGACAAAAATGACAAAAATGACAAAAATGACAAAAATGACAAAAATGACAAAAATGACAAAAATGACAAAAATGACAAAAATGACAAAAATGACAAAAATGACAAAAATGACAAAAATGACAAAAATGACAAAAATGACAAAAATGACAAAAATGACAAAAATGACAAAAATGACAAAAATGACAAAAATGACAAAAATGACAAAAATGACAAAATTGATAAAAATGAAAATATTTTAAAAAATGACAAAAATGACAAAATCGACAAAAATGACAAAAATTGTAAAACTTAAAAAAAAAGAAGATCATATCTGATAAAATGCACAAAAATAACGGATTATGCATTTTAAAATCACATTCATAATTGTAATCAATTACGGTCGCTATGTAATTTTTTCTATCCAATTGACTGCTAACGAAAACAGTTAGTTTTTTCTTGAATGAAATCCGAATCAAAACAAAAGAACCGACCTTTTCTGCTTAGTCCTGGTAGTAGTTAACTTTAACGAAGTGATCAAATCCAAAAGCAATTGACTTTTTCCGGAAGCGACAAAACTTTTCCTTCTGAGAGAGTGGCTTCAATCCTGCGGGCATTGTTAATCGACCGGTTTTTCAGACACTAACTCGGTGTGGGTTCCTTCACAGATAAATCAGACAAAGCATATCCCCGGCTGAACTAGTTCCGTAAACAAGCTTGTTTTTCTTACATTTTCATACAAAATTTTCTCGATTTCTAGTTTACAATAATATATACGGGTACCTTGTTACAGAGCTGGATAATTGTTCCGTTTGTTTGTCTGGCTCCGAGTTGTTTACTGATACTTTGGCTGACTATCTACTGTCTAAGTGGGGTCGAGAGTTATCTCAAACACTTCCTGTTTCAACCTCTGAACTATTGATAACTTGATTTCGTATTCATTGAACGTAACACTCTCTGGAATCGAACCTATCGTAACGCAATCATCACTTTGATTAACGCCATTTTTCCTTTTTTTTTTCTCCCAACCTTCCTTCTATTTTCAGATGCTGGATGTACGAAAGCGCCAACGTACAGTCGGTCCTCATTGGTCCGGTTTGTATTTCGATGTTGCTAAATTTGGTGTTTTTGTGCAACATTGTCCGGGTGGTGTTGCTGAAGTTGAAAGCCCCGGCTGGACCCCAGGGAACAGGACCTTCCCGGACGGTTCTGCAAGCTTTTAGGTACGTTCCCACACTAAATACATAAGCAGATACAAATGTCTGAGCTCTGAGCTAGTTCCAATTAGATTCCTGTATCGGGTGGATTCGAAAATAATCACAAACAAATCTGTGCATTTGTTACCTTCTCATTATATCGCAGGTCTAAAGCAATAAACGTGTGGGTTTAATTACAAAAGTCTTTACCCTGAGCTATCCGTTCTGGGAGCGACGAACGGGTTTTATCGAATGTTGTTGCTTCCTTCGAAAGGGTGTTGCTGAATGCATTTATAAAATTGCATCGATCCAAGACTTTTAATTTACGATTCGGCAGAGATAGTGAAACTTTTATTTTTCAATCAATTATTTATAATGATGGATCAAGCTCAACTGAGCTAATGGTTACTGGTCGAATGCGATAGGATCAAACTGAACACCATCAACTTCTACTCGATACTCCTAGTTTTATAATGATATCTAAGAAATTTGTGAATTGGAACTCGAAGTTACCAATCCAGAAAAATTCCTGTCATTTATTTTCTCTTTTTCGGCGTCGTATATGAAGAACGGGAGACTGAAATTAAGTTTTATCAAAATTTTGTCATAGGTGGGTTAGGTGATTTTTCAATATTTTCTCAAAGTTAGGTCGTTTCTAATCGCAGCCCGGCGTATTATGTTTAAACTTTTTGGAAAGGTTTTTATTTGTTAAGTCAAACGACTCGAAAATCAATAGCAATATAGGAAACCAGGCGGTCAGAATCCTGTAACATTCCATGCTCCCCAATATTAGTGTTTACTCAATTTTTACTTATTTTTACTTATGTTAGTTACAGTTGCGTTCAAAAAAGAATGAAATCTCGTGAAGCTACGCACCCGCTTTCAACTTTGACAAGCTGCCATTTCTTTCTCGGTTGATATTTTTTCATGAAAATTTCACACAACCTAGTTTAACTGTTCAACTAACACTATACGAAATTTGAAGTCTTTTTAGTGATGGTAAACAAAGCTAGAGCTATTTCCGTTAAAATGGGAAATTTGGAATTGCTTCACTAAACTTGCTGTATCTTCGACAATTTTCATTGAAAAATCTTGAAATTTGGTCCAAAGATGAAAAATTCTTGATCTAATACCAGGACAAGTTTCGTCAAAATCGATGAACGTGATCAAAAATGGTGCTAGGTAGAAAATCAGGTTCATTATAGCCCAACATACGATTTCATTCTTTTTTGGACGGATGTTTGTATGGAAAACATCGTAATTCATGTATTCTAGGTTTTTTCTTTCACAAAATCAAAATTTATCACAAAGAAGGTTGTAAATTGATAGAAACTTCATTCCTGCTTTGCTCAGAAATAGATATTGTTCCAAAAGAGCTGGTATTGAAACACAAGAGCGAATAGTATATTCGCTTTAATTGTGTATCAAATTCGTTTATCGGAATAATTAGTAGATCAATTCTGAAACTCTGTTCTTCTTATTTTGAACTCTGTTGAAGCATTTTTTCTTCCGAAACAAAGCACGAATAAAGTTTTTAACAATTTACAATAGTCTTTGTGATAAATTTTGATTTTTTGAAAAAAAAAACTCAGAATACATGGATTACGATGTTTTCCATACAAACATCCGTCCAAAAAAGAATAAAATCGTATGTTGGACTATAATGAACCTAATTTTCTACCCGGCACCATTTTTGATTACGATCATCGATTTTGACGAAACTTGTCCTTGTATTAGATAGAACATGTTTACATCTTTGGACCAAATTTCAAGATTTTTCAATGAAAATTGTCGAAGATACAGCAAGTTTAGTGAAGCAGTTCCACATTTCCCATTTTTACAGAAATAGCTCTATCTTTGTTTCCCATCGTTGAAAAAACTTCAAATTTCGTATAGTGTTATTTGAATAATTGAACTAGGTTGTGTGAAATTTTCATGAAAAAATATCAACCGAGAGAGAAATGTCAGCTTGTCAAAGTAGGAAGTGGGTGTGCAGCATCACGCGATTTCATTCTTTTTTGAACGCAACTGTATGTGATTTAATAAGACCGGAAAAAAATCCGATTTCTTCTTCTGTCATTTTGCCGATAATTCAGAAGGGGGAAATAAATAAAGTTCAAGGTATATTACTGGAAAATTTGATAAATTTGTCAAATTTTTAAACAATTGGAAAAGCGAATGTCAAACTGTAGAGAATAAGAATTGTGTCACTCCCAAGGATTGAAAAACTCATTCAAACGAGTGACGGAGCCTGCATCGCTCCGATTTTTGTTCATAAAAATGCCCTGAAACGCGAATGAGGTGTGAGCGAGAATCTCCTGTTCTCACGAATCAAGCCCGACCAAAACGAAAACACGACCAAGGCTCCTGATTCCTTCTTGCTTTACTTCCTTCTCCGCACACAAAATCTAGCATCAACTCGACGATTGCGTAGCAGCGAGCCGATTCATGAAACTTTTTACCAACCCGCTCATGAGCCGCGTTAGTAATGGTATTATTCTTTCCCGTGGAATAATGTTCGTCCCTTTGCAAAGCTTGAGCTTGAACAAACACTAACAGCAACAAAGATGACGCCAAGCCGTGTTGGCTGGCTGTAAACACGCGTTGTCCAAAAGGAATGGAAAATAAGAAGAACAGTGTACATACGGCCGGCAGATCCAATCCATTTTAGTGATGTTATTATTCTTTTCAGGCAAATATGCCGAGCCAAAAGAATTGTTTTGCTTCTTGCTAGTGCTGTTATTATTGCTTCCTACGAAAGAATGTGCGTCACCTTTTGAAGCTACGAGCTTGAAGGAACATCAATAACATCAACAGCAACAGTTTGCACTTGTGTAGGCCAAGCCTATCTAAAATGATCGGTGCTCGGACGGTACGGACGGTTTGTCTCTGAGAAGGACGAGCCGAAAGATTCCTTTTTCTTTTTTTTCTTCCTACTTTTTTCTTCTTAACTGGCGTAATTCCTTCCCTAAACAGACAGCAAGCTCGGTATCAAAATTTTCATGAAGCAAATACGAATCTCTCGTGATCCCGTTTCTCAGACTCGCTCATGAATGTTTTTCAATACGAGCAGCGTAGAAACCGCCGTCGTAGAACCGTTTTTGTTGCTGTTCGTGATTGTATTGAACACAAACGAATAGCGATCCGGCGGTGAAGCATTTTCGTGTGCGTTTCGAGGAGTGAGCGATTTTTATAGTCCTAGACTCACTCCTTATTTTCGAGATTTTTCCTAATTTTCTATCTAAAATAATTGATTTTTCGATGTTGTGCTATGTAGGTTGTATACAGATTTATTGCATGCAAGCTTATACCCAATTTGATCCATTTTTTTGGAAATTTGGATTATTTTTTATCATCCCCCCTCCTTCTCGTGATTTTCCAACTCCAAGTGACAAAAGCAGGATTTGTATCATTTTCATCTATATCTACATATATAAAAAGCAATTTCTGTGGGTTTGTTGGTTTGTTTGTTTGTCCACTATAGACTCAACCATCTTAAGAGCTAGAGAGCTGAAATTTGGCATGGATACTCATTAGGACCAGGAATGATGAAAAATGTTTTCAGATTTTTGGATGACCCCTTCTAAAGGGGGTCGTCCATACAAGACAAATATTGCTTTCGCGATATTGACGTTAGTTTTCGTCGGATTGTAACAAAAAATTGCACATAGGAGTTTTGAGAGATGAGAAATTGATTCCAGGTATTAAATTTCGTGCCAGGGGTCGGCAAAAGGGGTCGTCCATATGAACTGTTCAGTGTTTTTACTATATAGACGTTATTACGCATTGGATTGATATGAAAATTTGTACATGAGTGTTTTGAGGAACAGGCAATCGATTACAGGTATTCAATTCAACTCATCCATATCAACTTTTTAATGTTTTTAAGATATTGACGTTATTATGAATTGTATTGAGATAAAAATTTGCAGACGGGGATTTTAAGGAACGGACAATCGATTTCAGTTATCAAATTGTGTAGAAGTGGTCGGCAAAAGGGGTCGTCCATATCAACTGTTCAATGTTTTTGCGATTTTGGCGTTATTATAGATTTGATTTTGATGAAAATTTGCATAAGAGTATTTTGAGGAACGATCAATCGATTCCAGGTTTCAAACTAAGGGTCAAAGATCGGTCAAAGGGGTCGTCCATATAAACTGTTCAATGTTTATGCGGTATTGACGTTATTATGCATTGGAATGAGATGAAAATTTCCACATAGAAGTTTTGAGGGACGCTCAATTGTTTCAGATTTTAAATCTCCATATTATTTGTTCACTGTTTTTGCTATATTGGGGGTTAATCTGCGAGTCTAGTGACGTGGCTCATGAAATTCCACTTCTTTATCCTGACTACAGGAAATGTTTCAGAGAAGAAACTTAGGAAGTATAAGCTCCAAAATCAATCACAGAACATTTGAGCTGAAACTTCTAGCTTAGAGTGGTTTCTGGAGTCGGCACAACGATTTTGCACATCACGCCACGTGGCTCTCAGAATAAGCCCCATTGTCTTGATTATACATCGGATTATAATGAAAATTAGCACATTGGAGTTTTACAGCACAGGTAATTGATTTCACGTGTCAAATTTTGACAATGAGTCAGTTAAAGGGTTCGTCTTAATATTTTCGACCTTTTTTGCAATATACGTTGTTAGGCATCATATCGAGGCAAAAATTTAAACACAAGAGTTTTGCAGGACGCGGAATCGATTCCTGATAACAAATGTTCTATTAAACGACAGAAAAAGGGGTCGTCTACATTTACTGTTTAATGTTTTTGCAATAATTGTTGAGATCCAGTCAAAAATTCATTCACGGGTGTTTTACAAAACGGACAATTGATTTATGAATTAAAATTTTTAATTAGACGATAATCAGATTATAATTTCGTTGTTATGCATCCGAAAACGACAAAAATTCGTACACGGGTGTTCTTTTCGGCGGTCAATAAATTTCTTATTATAAATTTCCGTTTGGTAGACAAGCAAATAGGTCGCTTGCAATTTCTGTTTAGTATTTTTAGCAATTTTTTGGTGAAAATGCGTTCAAATTATCAACCAAATACAAAATCATCAGCTTTAAAGTTAAAATCGAAACGAAGTTCGTACGGGATCAGCTAATAAAGCAATTTCTGTATGTTTGTTTGTTTGTTTGTCCTCTATAGACTCAGCCGTCTTAAGAGCTAGAGAGCTGAAATTTGGCATGGATACTCATTAGGACCAGGAAAGATGAAAAATGTTTTCAGATTTTCGGATGACCCCTTCTGAAGGGGGTCGTCCATACAAGACAAATAATGTTTTCGCAATATTGACGTTATTTTTCGTCGGATTGTGTTGGAAATTTGCACATGAGAGTTTTAAAAGACGAACAATCAGGTGTTTAATTTTGTGTAAAGGGTCAGCCAAAGGGGTCGTCCATATTAACTCTTCACTGTTAATGGGATACACCAGCCGTGAGATCCGGAGGCGAATTATCAGCGGAAGTCGTGCCTACTATGGACTCCACAAGCAACTGCGGTCGAGAAGACTTTGCCCTCGTACGAAGTGTAACCTGTATATGACGCTTATTAGACCGGTTGTTCTCTACGGGCACGAGACATGGATATTGCTCGAGGAGGACCTGCGTACACTCGGAGTATTCGAGCGACGAGTGTTAAGAACCATCTTTGGCGGCGTACAGGAGAACGGAGTGTGGAGGCGAAGGATGAACCACGAGCTCGCGCGACTCTACAGCGAACCCAGTATCCAGAAGGTGGTGAAAGCTGGCCGGATACGCTGGGCTGGACATGTTGCGAGAATGCCGGACGACTGTCCTGCAAAACAGGTGTTCGCTACGAATCCGGTAGGAACAAGACGAGCGGGGGCGCAACGAGCGAGGTGGTTAGACCAAGTGGAGCGTGATCTGGCGAACGTGGGGTGCCCGAGAAATTGGAGAACGGTTGCTATGAACCGAGTGAATTTTAGGAATTATGTTCGTCAAGTTATGTCGTGAGACGGAATACTATGTAAATAAAATAATGTTAATGGGAAATTGTCGTTATTATACTTCGGATTCAGGTGAAAATTGGTACACGATAGTTTTGGGGGACGGTCAATCGATTTCAGGTATTAAATTTAGTGTATGGGGTCGGCAAAGGGCATATTAACTTTTCAATATATTTGCGAAATTGTCGTTTTTATACATCGGATTGGGATGAAAATTTGCACACGTTAGTTTTCAAGGACGGCAATTGATTTCAGATGTCAAAAGTTTTGCCAGGGGTCAACGAAAGGGGTCATCCATTTTAATTATTTTTTAACTGTTTTTAGCAATATTGACGTTATTATGTAACTGATTGCTTTGAAAATTTGCACACGGGAGTTTTGAGGGATTGATTTCAGATGTCAAAGAATGTATAAGAGGCCACCGAAAGGGGTTTAACTTTATGGCAATTATTGCGTTGTTATGCTACGATCAAGTTGAAATTTATTTATGGGGGTTTTTTGGGACGGTCAATTGATTCATGATTACAAATTTAGCAGCAGACGACAGAAAAATTGATCGTCCAATTTTTTTGCAATAAATATTTAAAAATGAATTCGAAAGTGCATCTGAAAATTGTTTTCGATTGACTTTCATGCAAACTGTTCATGACATATTCCAAGTTGAAAGCGAAACGGAGTTCGTATGGGATCTGCTAGTTTTGTATAAAATAAAAAGAACATCATATACCTAGGTATAGCATTTTTGCCTTAACCCTCATCCGCATTAGAGTGTCATTTTTACACTATTGCAAGTTTGAATGCTTGTAACTTTTTCAGAAGCTTCAAAACACAAAATTTTTTTCGGGGACCCTAAATGAATTAAAAAGTTCTTTAATATTGAATCTTTACTTTTTTATGGACGAACCCTGGAAGCCTGGACAAAAAAACTCCCTTTTCCGACTTAGAGTGTCATTAAGTAAAATCTTTTTAATTCGTTTGAATTATTTTTAACTTCTTACAAAACTTATATCAATAAAAACCTTGTAATGTCAGTAAAATGTGTTTAGAACATTATATATAGCTAAAGCTTATAGTTTTCTCGTTATTCAGCATGAAAGAAAAAAAATCCGAAAAAACATGCCTCAGGAAAAGTGCTGTAGTTTATATATAACACGTCCAAAAAATATTTGCTTAATGCATATGAAAGCTGAAGATTATGTCTACATCATGAAGCCAAGAAATATTTTTTAAATTTTTGTTTAATGAAATGGTCACAACAAGTTCAAAAAAGTGGTCTGAAAAACCTACTTTTCAATAGATTGCTATTAAAAACTGTTTGAGCATTGGTAGAGCTTCCGAAAAAATATCATTACAAATCTAATTCTAATTCTGACATTTTGTTGCCTTTACATTTTTGATGCAACAAAAATTGAATTAACGGGAATTTTTCAAAGTTGACTACTTTGCGCGATTTTGTTACAAATTGAAATTTCATCTGTTTTTGTGGTCCAGCGGCAGGTTGCACCCGGATTTTCAGTGCTTTTACTTTGTTTGGACCAATCAAAAGTATATTCATTGGAAAGAACATTTAATCTTCATTCTAGTGAGGTGCAACAATTCACGCTGTGAGATTTAACAAAAATATGAAAATTATAAACGTAAAATCATTCTTGAATTTCTAGAACCACAAGCAGCGCGTCCAGCAAAACGTGTTTTTTTGCTCTCCGGTACGGTGGGAGGTAATTTGAGCAGAGAGCCAAGCCGAGCGTCGAAATAATGATGCGTGTCAACATGCATGCGGGTTATTTGAAAGAATATGAAAGTTAAACTGTGATGATATCCATTTGCACTTGCCTCGATGTTTTTTTCAATGAAAATAACAGTTTGTAATAAAAAAGACACTTAAATGTTTTTAAGGTTGCGAGGTAAATTTACATGAAAATTTCCAGAAAAAAAAGAATGAACTCATGATATCATCGTAGCCTCAACAGATTAGTTCTTTTTGATGTTTTTAATTTTTTAAAACCTGTATACCAACTAAATGTTTTTGAATCTTGAAAATACCACATAATCATAATGAAATCGCAGATCACCTTCAACACTGTTCAGAAAAATTTTAAGTCAGACAACAATGGTTTAAATTGACAGGTATGTCTTTTAGGATAAAAAAAAAATAAGGAAAATGCTGTTATTCGGTTGAATAATAAAAAATTTAAACATATTTTTTCTCCTTTCAAAACCAATCGTTATCTTGATGTATAGGGTTAATGTTCAAAGGATTTCAATTTGCATTTTTTGCTCGAATAAATAAAAAAAAAGGGCGAACTTTTTTTTGGGACATGGTTTTGATGAAAATATGGATTTTAATAACCACTGCTTCCATGGGTGAGGATAGTGAACAAAAAGCTGCTTGAAAATGGTTTGTCAAAATTCTTCTCAAATGTTTTTTTATTTCTTCAGTAAAAACATACCATCCAAAGCTACTCGGGAGCTAAAAGTGCTGCGCTAGGCAGAATATTGGGCAAATACTCCAAAAATTGTCCCGATATTCAAAATTCTTCTTCCGTAAGTTTCATATGCAATAAATTCCAATAAATGAGAAACTTTTGATTTCGATTTCAACCTTAAAGTGAACTCGAGCACAGCGGAGTTAATCAACTAAATTGTATGCAATAAATGAAACATAGATATAATTAACATATGTTATTTATGGAACAAGTTACAAAGAGTGGATTTTTTTTTCACCATAAGGCTTGCCAAGTTTTATGGTTACGTTAAGTGCTGAAAAAATCGAATTTGCATCGGGAAGCTGATACCTGATACCATTCGGAAATATTCAAAGCATCCGAATCAAAGAAATCTAAATGAAAAGTATTCATGTAAGATTGCAGCAAATTTTTTGATAATTTATGAAAAGACCCATAGAATTGAGTTAAAATTCTTAGATTTGATTCCGATATTATTAAGCGGTACAATTCGAGCAATCGGAAAAGATGGATTTGTAAAAAAATTAGGACATGTTCAAGAAAACGAGACGATTAACAACCCAAGATCTAATGCTTGGGTTGCGAAGAAAAAATGGAAAAAAGACGCCAAGTTTAACATGGTAAAACGAAGTTTACCGGCTAGTGTTTCTGTATGATAATGACTAGATCAGTGGGTCCAAAAAAGTTTCAAGTTAGACTTTAGCATTAGTCAAAATCAGCTCCTAAACTGTTGGCACCACAGAAAATGTAAATTTTGATCATACTCCAACTCTTATCAAACATTATTTTTAAATTGAATGAAAAAATCCACTCTTATCAGACATTGAGACATTAATTTTAAGATTCAGGAAAAATTTTAAATTTTCTTCTGCGTTTATCGACTGGATTGACCTTTCTCGAAAAATAAAAATAACAACTCCTGCCTGATGCTTTAATGCCTTTGAACTTTCAACGTTCGTGCACAAACAGATCTGGTCTAGTCTGTTCTGGTCTAATGATAATTTTATATTTTCCAGAGCCACTCTCCTGTTGGTTCCGCTGCTCGGGCTTCAGTACATGCTGACCCCCTTTCAACCGGATCCCGGTCATCCTTACGAGCGGACGTACGAAATCATTTCCGCTTTCACATCATCGTTTCAGGTTAGTGTACCTATTGGGGAAAGTGGAGCCGTGTTTACCATTTTCCGTTATCTTATCAGCGAGCGCCGTGAACATCCGCCCGCCCGAGATGTCATAATTTCATTGAACACAAACAAGATGGCGGGCACGTCGCTTTCCTTCAAACTATTAATACAACACAATGCAAGTGAAACCTCTTAATTAACGAGGGGGGCGTTTTCGTTTTTCCGTGTTTTCCTTTCTCCCGATTGCAGGGTCTATTTGTGGCCGTGTTGTTCTGTTTCTGCAACGGGGAGGTAATCGCACAAGTCAAGCGGAAATGGCGGAACGTTTTCCTGAGGACGCGAACCAATTCCTACACCGCGACGCAAGTGTCTGTAAGTAAATTCCTTATCAAAGATCCCAGACGGCAGTGAGTGAGGGAGTGTGGGAGGAATCCCCTTTCCTAAGTAGCTAATCCGAACCCATCCCGTTCAGGAATAAGCTTGTCCCTGTACCTTCCTTCTTGTTGTTGTTTGCACCGGATTCCCTTTTTTGTGATAGCACCGGATAGATGTTTTCTCAATCAATAATCTCGCTGAAGTGGTTTATCCTTTTAAAAATCTTAGTCGTGTCTTTTCAAAACTAATTTTAATTTTTTTTTATAAAACAATGTCGCAAATGATTTGACACAACAAGGATAACACAATGCAACACAAAAAACTCAAACAACTATTCTTTTCCCTAATTCTTAGTTATTTCAAATATCCAAATCTTTAGATTTTTAAGATTAAGAAAACATTTAGAAAACTGTTTTGAAATTCATTGAACAAATTGGTAATACTTTTATTATTTTCAGAATTGAACTTTATGTCTTATCTTAAAATCTTCAATCAAGAAATATGTACTCAAATGTATGAGCCATTTCAAATAAAGGAATTAATAAAAAAAAAATCAAGAAATATATCCAAAACCAGATTTGAACAGTTCAATTAAGAATTTTAATGGATTTCAAAATGTTTTAAAAATAAAAAATTATGTTGAAAGCATCAAGACTCCGCAATGTTAAAATGAAAACTTAAATCTTTGAAAGTTTTTACATGATCATAATTTGAGAAAATCTTGTTGCTAAATTCATGTTTAAAATTTATAATTGAAATGAAATCTGAATTTTGAAAACTGGTGTGAAAATCATTGTCATAGAGTAGTGTTAAAATCAGTATTTAAAATAAGAATACGGCAAAAATTAAAAAACGAATTATGTACACCAAACAATTGTGAAACCACACATCATTGTATAAATTCAGGGGACATCCATAAACTAAAGCTCTTAGAGAGTGGTGTGAAAGTAAGCTCGATGGATAGGAATTTTGACAAGGGAGAGTTTCTTCAGACATATACAATGTGGTTGCGCTGGGAGGACAAAGCCAGTTATTAGACAGCTTGTTGATGCTGGTGCGGCATAGAATCTTACACCGATTATTACATCTCCAAGAAAGTTAATAACTGGAGTGGAGTCTTATTTGTGGGTGTAACAGTGACATGGTTTATTCCTAACATCACTAAAGGCAAATTGGTAGTGCATGCCAGAACAATCAAATAATTTTGTCATTTTTTATTTCAAATTACAGATTTTTTTAAATTTTTTTTATTGCTTTAGTTTTAATCGGTCCACCATCTATGGCATTCAGAACTTCATATATACCTTGCAGTTGCCGGACAGTTATTTTTAAAAACTTTTCCGCCACAACTGTGTTCGATGTTACTTTTTTGCTCGAACTTGCAGACATCGTCTCAGGAGCCAACTGACTAGTTTTAACTTTCCATAAATTTAACTTAATTAAATCGGTTTGAATACCTGAAATCTTAAAAAATAACTTCCAAACAACAGAGAACTATAATTCATTCTATTCTTTCAAGACCTCAAAACTGATTTATTCAAGTTCCTTGGCGTTGTATCTGAGTATGCAATTTCAAATTTGTTTTAATTTCCCCTAATTTTTTAATTAATGAGCTGGCATTTAAAAAAAAACTAAAGATTTTCAGATTAACATGACACATTTCTAATTTAGAGAATGTTTTCCAGCAGTTTTTAAAAATTTTCTCTTCAACTGCAACTTATAAGCATCTAACCTATATGAAAAAGATTCAGATCGATCGAAGAACTTTATAGTTACTTGAAAAAATGTAAAATAAAAAAAAATACAATATTTTTTTATTGAATTGAGATTATATTGATTATGCATCAAGTCTAGCATTCATGTGTGTCTGAACATTGTTATTAGATTGCCCTTCTGCAGCTTCATATTAAAAAAGTAAATTCAAGCAAAAAACTTAAACAGTGTGACTGCATCAATAAAACTTAAAAAGCTTTGAAGCGACAAAAAAGCCATATGCAAAAATATTTTTCATGTCATATAAAACTGATATTTTTAGAAAAAAATTTTGAAATTGTTTCTTTTTCCAAGAATTTTGTTTTCTCAATTATTCAAACATTATATTGATGCTTCATTAAAATATTTTTTGAGTTCGTTTGATTTATTGAAAATAAGCCCTCAAAGTGACAGTCAGTTAGCAATATAATTTTAATAAGAAAGTTATTAATTTTATATTTAGTATTGAAATATTCAATGAAATGTTCTCCTCAATTATTTGTAAAAAATTTAGAATCACTAGCCAATATTTAACTCAATAAAAGGGAATCGGCCTTCTTTACTCGTGCAAATCACATTTTGAATTAAGTTTGGTAATTTCAAATCATGCAGCATGTTGGGCTCGTACTAATTCAGTTTTTTCTTTCAAACGAGTAAACTTGGTCTGAGACCACCGACATCATCCTAAACAGCAGCTTGATACTTTGACCATTTTATGACATATTTCATTTATGCAACAATTTATGCAACAAAAATAATAAACAATCATGAATTGATCAGCAGACTTTGTTTTCTCGAAACAATTCGTGTGAACCATGTTATTCTCCCCCTGAAAAAAAGAGATGCCATTTTGCTGTAAATAAAATTTAATTAGTGAAAAAAGAAAATAAAATATCCTTAAGCGATAATTCTGACTAAGGAAAACTCCAATAACACTGGTTTACAAAACTTTTGAGAAAATCAAAATTTCATCGACTGATACACCTTTTTAACGTATATCTAATCAAAATTCAAAAAAAAATCTCAGTAGATCAGTTTTTGATCTATGTATCAAATATTAAATTTTGGAAAAATGATAAAAATACTTGTACTTATATTCAAATACCTCGGTCTTTATAACACTAATTTGAAATAACTTTTTTTTTATATTAGGGGAGAATGGAAATACTTGATCCCCTTTTCTTATTTTCATCATAATTTTAAGGGAAAAATTAGCAACTCGTCGTCTTTTGCATTTTCTGACAGCGTGTTATTTCAAGTTTATATGTTCCAAAAGTTAGAATGATACATGAGTTCGTAGATGAACTAGAAGCATTTTCTTGAGACTAAAAAAATTGTGATATTTTGAAAGTTACTTGATCCTTCACTAAAGGAGACTTAAACATTAAAGCAAGGTGCCCAGACCTTGGGCAAAAATCTAGTAAAGTCTGAAAATACAATGTCCGTTGACTATTTTTTGCCAAATTAGTTCTCATTTCACAGTTTTTAAGTATCAAACAAAAAGAATTCTAAAAGTTTGTCTACTATCTTAAATTCATTGCATACTTTAAGGCGCAATTTTTTAGTTTTAATATAACTACAATATTTATAGTCCTTTTTACACGGGCTTGTGATATAGCTCAGTTGGCAAGTCTGTTGTCTCCTGAGTCGATGTCCGCGAGTTCTAGCCCAAGAGTAAACATCGAACACAGTTGTACCGGATAAGTTTTTCAATAACGATCCGCCAACTGCAACGTTGATAAAGTCACGAATGCCATAAAGATGGTAAATCGACTATATTCGAAAAAAAAAAGAAAAAAGTCCTTTTTTTTTAAATAATTACAAGATAAACATAAGTTATTGGACAAAAATTAGTAATTTCATGGTTTTGAGGAAACTTCTTCTCACAAAAATTGAGAGGTTACTATTGCTTTGCAAATAATGCATTTTGAGGTTCAAATCATATTTTAACGATTGACATACTGGAATAAATATTTTCACTATAATATTTCCGTGTGAGAAACTTTTAAAAGTGATCATAAAAGATTTTCAAATAAAATTTTGTTAGATTTCTCAAACAAAGTTAAATAACTCGAATTTTTTTTTTTAATTTGTTGAGACAACAGCATGGTTGCTTTGTTCTGTTTAGCACATTTTTCTGGAACATTTGATATTTTTAGTACTTCCTGTTTCGAGATATAGCGAAGGAATTAAGTATCCTTAGGGGTCAAGTATCCTCATTCTCTCCTTCTGGTTTGAGCACTTTTGTGCCCTTTGAGTGACTTAAGTTCCATAAAACGTACATATAAATCACTTTTGCAACTTTCAAGTTCATTAATGAGTACATTAAGGTCACTCATGGGAATTACCCAAAATATGTCGCGTTTTGAGTACTTTTGTGTCCTCAATGTGACTTTAGTCCCTTACAACTCCATTCAAGTAAATATGTGACTTTTGGTTGCTTGAGACTAGCTCAAGTAATCAACTGAAATCCATCTTAGGACCAACTAAAAATCTAGTAGATCTCCTACATAGATCTGGTGTGTACAAAATCATTTCATACGATAAGGTGTACTTTGAACAAACCATACGAATCTTTGATCTGAAGTAGCTTTACACATGTGTGAATTTGGCCACTCTAGTTATTGATCGAGAAAATGATTCGCTGATTCGATCTTTAAATAGCAATTCGCTTAAATTGAGTGTTGCTGAGCATTGATTTTTTTTTTATCAAAAATCAGTAAATCTCTTAAAAGGAGAAACCGGACCAGGTCACAAATGGTTGATCAAATCCTTAGATAAAAAGAAATTCAATTATTTGCCTGACAATAACCAGAATCGGGTAAAAAATAATGAAGCACTAACAGGCAACACCCATTAGGAGGTTTTTGCTACCTTTTAGTAGCTTTTTTCCTGTTGGGGGGGGGGGGGAGTCAACTGCGACCAGTTAGTTGATCAATAGTGGTAAAACCCCACGTTAGTATTTTAACTTTGCTATGCGACTTGACACTATTGGTTGACTATTGGTTGAAATTGCAGTTGTTTACCTGTAGCACTACGAGCACACACATATCTAGGATGAAGCTCCAAGTGCAATCCAAGTTCCCTTGAAAATATCCATCCACGGGCATGTGCTGCATCATTGAGGCGTACAATTCCAAGGTATACCAGTCTAACATTTTACTATACTAAAACCGCCAACCTTCATCATGCTATGTCTGCCAGATTATTTCATGACCGAGAATCGATCTCATAACCGTTGGCTTAGGAGATAAGGATGCTATCATCTAGGCCACAATCTCCTATCGTTAAACCGGTATCTGAACTTTCTCACATCGTGGTTGAAATAAAGGGAATCTTTCGCTTGATTCAGCTTCTTTCAATATTTTGTATAGAGCTTCCAGTTGCTCAAATACAGACTTGATTCTGGTTCACGACGTTTAATATATTTTCAGATATTCTGCGTAATTTTTCTTCTTACAATTTTATGAAACCTTGTTAAAGTGATATTCGAGAATAGAAACAACTAAGTTTCAACACTTTGAGGCATCGCTGAATCATTTCCGATTGAGCTGAATTATCATAGAAGTCATGTTTTGAGCCAATAATCGTAAATTCATAATAGGACATGTGATATAGCTCAGTTGGCAAGTCTGTTGTCTCCTAAGCCGATGTCCGCAAGTTCGAGCCCAAGAGCAAACATCGAACACAGTTGTACCAGATAAGTTTTTCAATAACGAACCGTCAACTGCAACGTTGATAGAGTCGCGAATGCCATGAAGATGGTAAAACGGCGACAATCTAAACAAAAAAAAAGTAAATCCATAAATCCATTTTATAAAACTACTGCACATTTGTATATAATCATTGTATATAGAGGTACCTACTTCAAAACAAGTGAAAAGTTGATTCCGACCTACTACTTAAAAAGTGTTGCACAGTGTTATCTTTGTAAAATCAAAAATTAAAAAGTCCAAGAGATCCCATTTTTGCCAAAAAGTCAACTTGAATTTGACGAAGATAATTCATTCCCATTTTGTTTTAAAAACCTTTAATTCAACGTATTTTTTTCTCCCTACTCACTTCCGATGTGTGATACCCGTTTGGCACCTTTGATACATCTAACCACATGATAAACCTACACCAAACCAACAACCCACTTCAAATGCCCTCAAATAAAATCCATCATAAGCTAAAACCCAGACACGCCTCTGTTATAACCGTCACTAGTACCTACTGTTGATATCTATTTGTTGTTGTCATCGCTATCGGTTGACCTAGAGCGAGATTCTGTGTAAAAAGTGTGTGACTAGTTACGTTCCTAGATAACTATAACTGTTGGTGTAAAATAAATTACCTTCTATCTGTAGTTGTGTACTGTGTTTTTATGTCTGTCTTAGCAACAAAACAAAAAAAAACAAGTCCCTTGATTTACCTTGAATAATGACTCCCCGGAACGAATAAAGGAACCGGAATGAAAAGACTTAAAAATAATTTGCCTGGAACAAATTGTATACGTAACCTACCTTCACAGACAAATTTCTTCAAAAACAACATCCTTTAATGAGCTATTATTTCCATTTCATGCCTCGGATGCTGCACTTTGTTTCGCGTGTGTTTTTTTGTTGTTGTCATTGTCTTTCTTCCCGGTTGATAATGGCTTTGTTCCCGAGACGACTTTCTTCTTGTGTTTTCCTGTCACCATGTACCTGTTGTTTTGTGTTTCCTGACTTTCCCGGAAATTTCGGCTAAAGGTGACTGAAAGAGTGACCGATGTACATTTGAGGTGCTTTTAGTGTCGTGGCAGAGCTTCCTAGCGGTAGTATTGATCGAAGAATTTTCACACATATACAAGGTACATAGGCCAGTCTTTCGATTACCATTCAGTAATAGGTAACTTTTCATTTCCATTTGTCCTGCAGTTCTTCAGCAAATGCAAATTGATAATTAACTTCTTTTGTTGAGCGTTCCTCTTTTTCATAAAAAAAGCGGAAAGCTTTGAAAGAAATTGTTCCCCATTGAATAAATACCACTGATCTGTTTTCAACAGACAATTAACATTCATATAAGAAATTATATACTGATTTGCATTATTGACATCAAAATGATCAAAATTTTAGAGAAACATGAGGGTCAAAGAAGTGGAAGAACATAAGCCGTAAGTATCATGAATTTCTCCAAAAAGCAACAACGGCTCACCGACAGGACTTGAACCCGCAATCTCCGCTTCAGTGCAACGGCACGTTAACCAACTACACCACGGTAAACGTGATGAAATCGATTAACTATAACGTACAAGTCGAGCGCCATTGGTCAACTGCTGGACCTTTCATCGATACATCGTTCTTTTTGTACTTTTGTTAGATATTTTTTAAGGTTTCCAGACTTTTTGTTTTGTCCAGACAGACAATTTTGGATATGAAACTGTTTTACAAAACAGTTATGATTCGAATTTTTTGTGGTTAAATGGCAGAAAATGATTCGAAATAGTAAATGAAAAGTGAAGGATTCTACGGAGATGGATGTTAAACCATGAGCTAAGCATAGAACTGCCGATACTACCCCAAAGGTCTCAGGCAATGATATTGTATATAATGTGTGATTATTATCAGCTAATGATTATCTGCAATATTGCAATCTGGCACCGAAATAATTAAGTTTTCTATCCAGACTTTCCCATATTTTTTTTTTAATCTTAAAGACTTTTTTTAAAAACAGTTGGCATCTCTGATCACCACCCATCGACTCGGGATTTAAGTCAAGCGATCACATTGTAGAAGGTCAGTTAAAAAAGGCTGAAATCAGAGTCTAAAGAAACAAGAGAAATCAAAATGAGCCAAGAACACATGCGAGGACGTTTGCACATGTACATATCACACTGGTACAGAACCTCAATCTAGCGGAACTAAATTAATAGCGCCCAGGGATGAAAAGATAGACTTTTGGTGTCTTCGACAACATTGCATAGTTTTACAAGGCGCATACTTTGAAATAAAATACAGAGTCGAGGGGTCCACCAATAGCAAGATAAAAATGCTAACTTTTTTGTTAAGCATTTTAGAGCTTTGGTTTCTTCTACAAAGTTGTTTATCCTAACAAAATACATAACTTTGCTGAACAAGTCAAAGTTCTACAATTTCATTCTAAGAAGTTACAATGAAATTAAGAAAAATACCTTGAAAAAAACAGTTTTTTAAATCTGAAACGTTGTAGGTAAGACAAAACAATTTTCAGTCTTTGAAACAAAGTTGTAAAATGTTAAGTTCTACAATCGCTTAGTACATTATGATGTGTTTTGATATTGCTGAAGCGCTGCAGAAAGCATTTAGTGTAATATATTAACGATTTTCAAAGCAAAGTGGTTCGAATTGCGCAAATTTTCGCACCATCAGCCAATGTGGATTTTATTTTTGGTATTTAGAGGAATCATTTCCATATAAAACTAGCGTGGAACTCGGTGGAACTCGAAGCAATTTTAAGATTGAAAATCTAGTATTTTGTTCACAAATATCACTTTTTCAGACACTTGTTTTTACAACATTTGCTTCGGTCAGGAATAAATGGTGTATATCAACGTGTTGTCAGCTCTGGTTTCAAAATGGTCATAAATCTTTTACTCAAATTGAGTTTGTAATCCAACGAAAACTTATTATCTCAAAAGTGTTTTTATCGTTAAATAGAGCCAAAGATGGCCTGCCACCAGCTACTGAAAGCTAGAACTAGAACAGATTCTATTGATAAATTTGAAACGGAAAACCGGTTAAATCATCTAATTATTTCTTTTTCTCAAATTCTGCAAGTAAATTGCATCAAAGAAACTAAGAAACTAATGAAGTGTCAAAAAAGTGATATTTGTGAACAAAATACTAGATTTTCAATCTTAAAATTGCTTCAAGTTCCACCGAGTTCCACGCTAATTTTATATGGAAATGATTCCTCTTAATACCAAAAATAAAATCCACATTGGCTGATGGTGCGAAAATTTGCGCAATTCGAACCACTTTGCTTTGAAAATCGTTAATATATTACACTAAATGCTTTCTACAGCGCTTCAGCAATTTCAAAACACATCATAATGTACTAAGCGATTGTAGAACTTTATTTACAACTTTGTTTCAAAGACTGAAAATGGTTTTGTCTTACCTACAACGTTTCAGATTTAAAAAACTGTTTTTTCAAGGTATTTTTCTTAATTTCATTGTAACTCCTTAGAATGAAATTGTAGAACTTTGACTTGTTCAGCAAAGTTATGTATTTTGTTAAGATAAACAACTTTGTAGAAGAAACCAAAGCTCTAAAATGCTTAACAAAAAAGTTAGCATTTTTATCTTGCTATTGGTGAACCCCTCGACTCTGTATTTTATTTCAAAGTATGCGCCTTGTAAAACTATGCAATGTTGTCGAAGACACCAAAAGTCTATCTTTTCATCCCTGGGCGCTATTAATTTAGTTCCGCTAGATTGAGGTTCTGTACCAGTGTGCATATTTATCTAGAAAAGTAAAAATTTTCGGACTCGTTTTTTGGTAGGCTGATTCTGTACGTGCAGATTGACAGATTTTAAAAACACAGATTTGTACAGACTTTTGACATTTGAATTATGACTGATTGAAATATTTAAAGCTCATCAGAGAGATTTGTACACTACAAAACTACAAACGAATAAAATATTTGAAATTGTATCAATAACAAACACTGAATTTGTTAAAAAATGAAAAGTTTTGTGACACTGAGTTTTCATATATCATTGGCTCAGATTTTGGTACCGATATTTATAAAAAAAAAGAGCTGACGAAAAAGATTTTTTTTATCAACAGTACAGATTTGAATCTGACACCGTTGCACACTATATCGCACATGTAGCTTTGCAGAGTGTATCAATGAAAGGTTGTGTCGGTCGATTCCATTACGTTCACCGTGGTGTTATTGGATACTGCGACGCTGTACTGAAGCGGAGGTTGTAGCACTGATCACACTGACATGACACTTAGAACAAAAATTCAACCATTTTTTGTCTAATTTATGTTGTCAGATTTTGTAGGTTCGCAATACCGACGGCAGGTGGCGAAACTGAAAAATGTGACAAAAAATGCCCTGTAGGAAAAATGTACCTGTTTAACCCGATTTTATCGTTGAAATTGCCTATTTTTTTAAAAGTTTGATGGCATTTCCTAACTGGGATATTATTTCTTCAATTCGATCGATGTGCACTCTGGAATCGATATTGCGTACTGTTTTGGAAAAATTATCCAGAAAACAAAATCGAGTGTCCAGTCAGTATGGTCAGTGGTTGTAGGTTCAAGTCCTGTCGGTAAACCGTTGTTTATTTTTCGAAAAATTCATGATAGTGTAATGGCTTATGTTCTTCCTTTTCTTCGACCCTTAAGACCTTCATATGAAAATTTGATAATTTTCAGGTTCGAAATGAACCAAGACAGAATCATAAGATTTGAATCAAAATGCAATTAAAGTAAGATGTAGGCATTCGGCTTTTGATTTGAAATTTTGAACGGAAAAACGCGAAAAAATTGTTAGTAAAATGTCTTTTTTGATTTTTCTTAAATATTTTGTACTCACAATATACGGAACAGAAGAAAAAGCTTACTTTGGTAAGTTTAGACTCCTTCTAATACACTATGTTCCGTACATGCGGGATAGATTTTTCAACGCCAAAATTATGAAGACATGAATTTACGTAATCGTCAATCCAAGAATTGAATTTTCAATTGCAGATTTAAGCTTTTGAAAAAATCTGCAACCTATTGAAACATTCAAAATTGAAAACCGATTCTTTTCATTACCACAATTTATAAAACTTACAGAAGAGCATAATTTTATATCCTGCTGTTTTCACAAAAATTGTGTTTTTTACCTTTAAAGGCAACTTTCTATAACAAAACAATGCTCGAAATTCATATCGAAAAGTTAGGCTCATAAGATTTTGTTTTGGTTTCCTGATTAAGGTTGCCAGATTGCTTGATTTCATTTGGGTTTGTACGGATATTTTATACAAAATTAAGAAACAGTCCGGAAGGCGCGGTTGCCTGGATTTCATAAAAAAAAGGCCCGGATTTTTCTCGGGTTTATTCACTTTATTTGGAAAATCAACCAAAAAAACAAGTTGTGTTGTATAGTTTTTTTCTGTCTTCAAAATGAAATTTTTTGAGCAAGTTTTAAAAAAATACTCGGTTGTGTTGTGAGCCTACTTGGTTGAATGATTCAACTGAATCAAAGCAATCGAAATATTCCTTTTAATTCAACCACGGTAAATGAAAAGTTCATATACCAGTATTTCGATAGCAACTTACTACCTTCTTCAGTGATCGAAAACGTTAACTGAAGAAGGTAGTAAGTTGCTATCGAAATACTGGTATATAAACTTTTCATTTACCGTGGTTGAGTTAAAAGGAATCTTTCGATTGCTTTGATTCAGTAAAAAAAATAACCATTTAAGGATTTTGGAAGCCTTAAATACGGTTTAAAATCGGTCGATGAATTTTAAAGTAACATTTTTTTATCTATTATTTTTTCTTGAATTTTGTTCAGTAATTTATGGGTTTAGACAAAATTTGCCTGGATATTGTCCGGATTCCGACGTCAATTTTGAAAATAAATGCCCGGATTTTACCAGGTTGGAAAACTTATTTTTGGAACTTTACCATCCTTGTGGCATTCATGTCTAACATTCAAGATAATATGTTTTAAATAATCCTTATCGATATAGACTACAGAGGCCCTCAGGGCTAATGAGGAATCAATTTAGCTTGCCAGATTGCCCGATATTATCCGGGTTTGCTCGGATATTAAATACAAAATTTGGGTGCGGTGCGGCCCGATTTCCCGGAATGTTTTTTGAAAAAAGCTAGAATTTTGCTCGGATTTCTTCACCATATAAGCCACATTA
Organism: Uranotaenia lowii; assembly: GCF_029784155.1. Lineage (NCBI taxonomy): Eukaryota > Metazoa > Arthropoda > Insecta > Diptera > Culicidae > Uranotaenia > Uranotaenia lowii. The sequence continues at coordinate 65,037,494 of NC_073692.1, read as the reverse complement.
AAAACTAATTTTTATTTATATGCGCCCAAAATAAATTTTTAAGAAAGTTTAATTAAAATTAATCATAAATGAAACCATTCCTGAAATACATTTGAAAATCTGCTGATAACTTTTATGACAAAAATTTCTTTTTAAAGTTTTTTTCCACTTATTATGTTAGAACACTCCCGGGTTTTGACCAAATTCGCCCGGATATTGTTCGGAATTTTGACCGACAATTTTTAAATAAAATGTCTACTATAATGATTTTTTTTAAAGATCAGTTAACCACTGTTAATTGATTTTTTTTTAAATTGATTTTCTGCATATCGGTGAAAGTGTGTTTTCTTGGAGAAAGAATATTAGAAATGAAAATTGATAAAAATGGATAGAAAAGTTAGGAGAAAATTTACAGATGTGAAAAGAGCGAAAGAGCATTTTTGCGAAGAAAACTTATCGACGTACACCAAACTTTCTCCTAGCTTTTCTATCTATCTTTATCAATTTTCATTTCTGATATTCTTTCTCCAATAATATACACTTTCACCGATATGCCGAATATCAACTGACAAGAAATAAATGAAATGTCCGGATTTTGTCAAGTCTTGCAATCTTATTATAACCTGATTTCGAGAAAACACCCTTCGCATTTAACAGAAGATTTCAGTTTCCATTCGATCGAATAAGTTTATTCTAGAAATGTAAAATTTACAGCTGATAATGATTGAAATTTGTAAAATCGATGTTTTTAATTCGAAATTGATTAGTTTGGCTTTTGGCTCCAAGCACCCCAACTTTTATTAAAAAAAACCAAGCTTTTAATATACTTAAGGAAAACTGAACGTATTTTAAAACGTTTCAAATAGGTTAAGGGGGGGGTAGGGTCTAACGGGTATAAAAAAACACCATTTTCACGATTTTTTTCTAGAGCTATCATTCAAACAAATGTATTCAAATTTTTTGCATTATACAAAGCATTGTTAAAAGAACATTTAGTAAATTTTTCGTAGAAAAATATTGAAAAATGAGCCGGTGACGGAGCATTTTCGAGGATGCCTTTTAGAAAACAGGATTTGCGGTGGACACTGTATCTCAGCACAGAATCATCAGAAGTCAAAAAATCAGAGCAAAATATTTTTAATAGATGTTTTTCTGGACCCCAACGTTTTTATTTAACTTAAAAATATTTTTATGAAATTTTTGTGGCTGTTTGAAGTAAAAACTACGATTTTTCACTTAAAAATCCGCCATTTTTCACCTCTAAAATCTCCCCAAAGTAAAAAAATCAAAAAAGAAAAACGTTGGGGTCTGGTATTTTATATGTAGAATATATGTTCCAAATTTGAAAAGAATCGGATAAGTAGTTTTCAAATGACGATGTCCACGGACTTTAAAAATGTGCTTTCGAGAAAAACGCGTTTGAAGTTTCTGCTCTTGCTTTCTTGCAGTATTAGATAGGAGGAGATAAAGGCCTATAACTTCTACAGTTTTGCTTCAATTGACTTGAAAATTTGACACAACATTCTTGAAATGTTTTACAATAAGAAAATAAAAAAATAAAAAAATCGATTTTTTGAAAGTGTTAGACCCTACCCCCCCCTTAATGAAACAAAAATCATTGAATGCCTTATTCTACAATAAAGAAAAAATTGAAAATAACAAAATTTCTCATCATAAAATAATTTTTAATTTTTGATATGACTCCTTTTTGATCGTACCACAAATGAAAATGTAATTTTCCATCTCACTTTTGGGTGAGTTAATGGAATAAAAAGTTCGTTCGAAAGAAAGTCGTGAAATATTTAAAAATGGATTTTTTCACGCTTTACCCTGACCTTGATCTCGTTTTACAAGAATCAAAACTCTGAAAGAACATTGTTAAATATTTTTATTATCTTTTTTATATAGGTATTTGTGTTAAGCAAAAATAGGAAAAGCGTTAATTATCCGGATGGTTCAATAATCTCAAGGTTTTTTTCTAATGTTAATTTTATTAAGATCATTCTAAAATTAAATTTTTTCTATTATTTTTTCTTAGCTTAGTAGCAATCAGTTTACTGAATTGCATACTTTACGGGTGTGACATAATAAAATTTACTTTATTTCTTAAGCCGGAACAAATTTCAAATCCTTCTTTTGTCACTCGGAGTTGAAACCTCGCGAGGGGAGGGGGGGGGGGGGACAATAAAAAATAATGCGAAAAACAAATAAATTAGAATAAATTGCACGAAAGCTTGTTTGTAACCAAATTGCATACTACGTTATTGCATAAAACTTATAAATCATGTATTTTTTTATCAAAAAATTCAATAAAATCAAGAAAACAAAGTGTCAATTAACTTCCATCTTCCAAAATTTGGTTCTTGGTCTTGAAATCTTTTGGATATTTGAATTTTTAATTGAAATTTACCTAAAATTCTTCAAACTTTATTTATTCCCTTCCTCGGGATTTTGGAAATTTCGAAGGGGGGTGACAAAAGAAGAAATTGATATTTGTTCTAGCCTTATTTGTTGTAAATGATAAAATCGAAATTATCAATAAATAAAATGACCTTTTCTAAGCCTTGATCATTTTCAGACCACGCATTGTATACTTTTTTATAAGGTTTTTGGTGATATTTAGGGGCTCCAGCCAAGGTTGCCGAAAAAAAAAATTTCCCAAAAATTCTGTGACGATTTTGTGTGATGCTTTTTCTATTAATTTCATTCAAATTCAAAGATAATTACCCAAAATTTGAATTGAGCAAAAAAAATTTTTTTTAAACACGTCCAAAGTTTTAAATTCTGTGAAATCTGTGAATATTTCAAAAATTCTGCGTTATATGACACAGATTCTGTTATGAAATTTGGCTCAAAATTCCGTGAAATTTCAGATTTTTCTGAGATTTTGGCAACCTTGGCTCCAGCTGGACCCTCAAAACAGTAAAATAGCTTTTTTTTATTGTAAACTTCATTTTTCTGTACCTTGTTTTTAGAAACTTTCACAATCTCTTAGTATTTAGAATTCATTTCGGGGCTAGAGATGGACACACGATTTGTTGAGCCATATAGACCAAAAGAATACTGCTGTTATCTACATTTTCTGGTTTGGGTGATTGATAGTTCAAATAATGTATTTGAAGGATAAATTCTTCCTTTAGGAAAATCACACAAATGGCCTCTTGATTGGTTTGAATCATGTAGATCAAAGAATATCTACATGATCCAAACCAATCGAGAGGCCATTTCTAGCACCAAAACTAGAAGGTAAAAAAATGATTTTTAGAATGAAAATAAGAGCTATTTTTTACTGTTTTGAGGTCTGGTTCGACCCTCCACCGCCGAAATTTCACCAAAATCTCACGAAAATGTATGCTAAGTGTTGTTAGTAAATCATCAAGGCCATTAATGATAAATTGTTGATCTTATAGTTACCAGCTTTGAACTCATTGAAATTTTAAAGGATTTTAATTTAGCCGTTGATATTAAGTTATTTATCTCTGAATCAGACTCGTTAATTGAACCAAAAATTAATGAATATTTGTCAAATTATTGAGAATTTCTCTGGGGTTTTGACTCTGATCTATCGAACTTATCGTTCAAATTGTTATACGAATACTACAAGAATGGTTAAGTGTCGTACAAAATTTAAATTGTCAATATTGTTTAATAAAAATAAATTTAAATTGTCAAAAAATGTTTTTTTTCTATTTCTTCTTACTTATATATAAAAATGGAAGCGATTTCTTTATAACACCGTCACGTATAAACGGACAGTCGGAATAAAGTGAATTTTGGTATCGGAGGGTTTTTCGGGGCAGATATGGTTTGTATAATAGCGTCAAGAATCTCACTTTTCACAGAAGAATGGGCCTCATAAAAAATAAACTTAAATGAAACACTAGTCGAACAATTTAAATACGATTTTCAAAAAAAAAAAAAATGATTCACGAGCACGAAAAGCTAAAGTCGTGAAGATGGAGTTATGCATTTATAATGATTTACTAATTTAAAGGTAAAACGATATTTACCGGGTCAGCTATTTTAAATATAAAGTTATCATTTTTTCATGTTGAAATAGAACGGAGATCCTCAATTAAAAGTAGAAGCAATACAATAAATTCATACTGCAAAAGCGTGATTTCAATCAAACAACGAGACTATAATTCCGTTAGCCTGTTGATCAGACTGAATTATAAGAGCAATTTGTTTTTAGTTTGAAAAATTGTGATGTAAAACAGCCATATTCCAGCAAATGGAAACGAGATTCAAAAGGTTAATCTTTGATTTGCATTTTTATGCAGCCAAGACTAGTAACTGAATTATAAAATAAATCGAAAAAAAAAAATTAGTGATTGAACGAAAAATATTTTTACCATCAGGGTTCTTAAAGGATAATAAAAGCAATATAAAGTTCGTAGGTAATATCATTAAGCCAGTCCGTCATACTGTGTAAAGTTTTTACGGAATTGAAAAATGTTAAAATTTGTACATGTATTGCTCGATTTTTTAAATTGTTCATGAGAATCTAAAATTTTTAAAAACTATCTCACGATGTGAGAAACTATGTCATGATCATTTTGTTTTCGTTAAATAATAATTTTTTTTAGATTGCATTTTTTAAAAATTGAATGAGTGTTGTGGTATACAAATGTTGTATCATGCTCCTTTTGATAGTTTTGAAAATGTACCCTTGATATAAAAAAAACCGATGTTTCCAGTTTTTGCTGCTGAAGAAGTTTAAATATGTAACAAGCTATAAAGAAATACTGTTTATGTTTTTATTCCTGTGTGTTCTCAGCCGTGAATCTTTCCGTCCTGTCTACTTATGTTTCATGTTCTGTTTAACTAGCTGTTACCTGTTTGTGTAGGTGAAGTAGTAACACTAAACCCACCCTTCATTACTCGTCCTCGTCTATTTGCTTCTTGTGCGGTTTTAAAACGGACACACTAATAAACCATAAACAAAATCGAATTCAAAAATAAAATCAACCAAATGCAAAAATAAACCCAAGCCGGTCCGCTTGCAGTTCGTCCGTTGCGGTCCTCACGTTCCGGGGGAGGAGAAAGTCTGACTAAAGGAGTACGGCAGTGTCCGGCGGAAGAATCATTCGATTCAGGCCGATAACGGGAAACTTTCTCCTCCGGTTTCCTTGAGCCCACTGGACAATTCTCCAAGCAAACCATTCGCTACTTCGGAAGTTCGTTTTGCCAATGATTGTGTGGACTCTTCAATGACAACCAAAAATACAACGACAACGATAGTTACCGTAGCTGATAAACAGGATGATGGCCCGATTGCCAAAAATGGGGCAACCTCCCCTGTTGATATTCTGATCCCGATACCGAACTGTACTTCCATGAAGGTTGCCGGCGATGAGGGTCTCGGCACTTGGCGACGTGGCTCAATCGAATGTAGACACGTCAAGTTGCCCTCCCTGGAGACGTCTCAAAATGGTGGCTGTGGTTCGAAAGATGGCGCCCGCGTGGATCTTCAGTTCAACGAAACTGTTCCGGCTGATGAGATATTGTAAGGATCGGGCTAGTATCAAGCCAAGGAAAACATGCCAAAAAATTGCGAAGTAGTGGCACCTGGTTCTCTATTATCACTATCTCCGAGGTTTAAAGAGAAACATTTGGAAATTTATTGGAATCAGTTGCTATTAAAACACCTTTAGCTCTGATAAACTGAAAAATACGTCGATTGTACCTGTAGCCACATATTTCTTACAAACTTTAGAACGCCCTATGTTAGATATTTTTTTAGTCCTAGTAAATTCTTCGTATGCAACCAGGTCCACTACACACTATTTATCGAATAACTGATAGCAAAAAAAAAAATTAAGTTTAAATGTTAGCTGAATATTTACAGTAGGTACCCTCGAGATAGCTTTTAAGTGAAACGACAATGGCGTTGTTGTTGATGGAGAATAAAAAAACAAACAAACTACAAGTGTAAGCTTTTGAGTAGAATTGATACGCGGTCGGTTCAAAGAGTTACCTTATACTTAAAAAACATAAACACACTTCTGCTAGAAATGGACATCACACATTTTCTTACCAAAACAAGGAACGAATAAAAATAAACACTCATGTACACAAACACAATGTTGAAAACGCTTCAATTACTTTTGTAAGATTTTTTCTGCCTGTTGAAAAAAAGGTTGATGTGATCCTGTTATGGCATTAAATGGCAAAATTTCTTGATATATTGTCAATAGTTTTGTTTTTTTGTAGAGCATAAAAGAAATCCATGAACATCAGAATCTTTAGAGAAATGGTAGGTAAATAGTTTGTCTTACAGAGAGTTCTTTAAAGCTTTGATCAACCACCAGTCTTTGAAAATTTTGATTAGGATTATTTACAAAGTTTATCGATTCTATATTATTATATAAACTAACTAGGGAAACTAATAGTTATGAGATTTATTGATAGCATTGAAAATAATTTCCCATGGTTCAGGAGATAGGTAATTCTATTTAAATGATTCTTAATGATTCAATTAAAAAAAATGATTTTAAAATGCTTTTATTTTAATTACATTTGTTACGAGAAATTTTAGAATAAATTGGTTTTACTGTAAATGTCACATTAGTTTTTTTTTAGATTGCGACATTTCATAGTTACAGAAGACTTTGTACCAATTAAAAGAAAAAATCATTTTAGTGAAAAGAAGAGCCAGAATGTCATTATTTCAGCAGTCTTCCGCTTGTACTACTTGTGATTTTCCCATCAGTAGGGGAAAATGGGGATACTTGATCCCCTTTTCTTATTTTTATCCTTTTTTTTTTTGAGAAAATTTTGCAACTCACCGTCTTTTGTATTTTCTGATAGCGTGTGATTTCGAGTTTATACGCTCCATAAGTTAGAACAAAAGTCTAAACTCGTAGATGAACTGGAGGCATTTTCGTGAGACTAAAATATTTGTGAAATTGTTTAAGTTACATGGGAATCTATCCTTTACTAAATTTGACTTGATCCTTAATGCAAGGCGTCCTGACCCTAGGCAAAAATCTAGTAGGATCCCAAGATAAAAGGTCCGTTGACTATTTTTTGCCATAGGGAAGATGGGGGCATAATGGCCATCTTAAGGAAAATGCTTATTTAACCATAGAGAACAGCTGTAATATGTAAATTACATCATTGTTTCGTGTTCAGACACTCAAATAGTCTATTGCCTAATTGGATGAAACTTGAAAAAGTAGATAAAAACGTTTAAAAAAGCATTTTAAAAGTTTTTGCCGAAAGCTTAAAACTAGTCACTGTAGAGGCATAATGAGAAACCCCCCGAGGCAGTATGAGCACCATTAATGAAGGCATAATGAGCATTTTCTGCCGGGGAATCTAGCAGCGAACTCGACTCGATGAAGTAAACTTAGTAATAGAGCTACAACTTGACTTGTATCGTCTGACGATTTGGCCTATTGGTTAGATGTCGGAGAGGTAATCAGTAGGCTCGAGTTCGATTCCTGGTGGAGGTGATTTTTTTTTTCATTTATCATTCATGATCATGATTGCACTAAACGGTGAGGCGTACATTCATCAAACAAAGCAATAACACAACAATCTAGGTCTGTTTGTAGAATTCAAAGAATTAACACATGCTCATACATTATGTTTCTGGTGTGTTGTTTGACGGACGATGCTTTGATGCTATTAGCCGTATAATGTAACAATAAAAAAAAATCAATCATGAATGGTATGTGCAAAAAAAATCCCCTCGAACAGGAATCGAACTCGAGTCTACTGATTAACTCTCCGACATCTAACCAATAGGCCTAATCATCATACGATACAAGTTAAGCTGTAGCTCTATTACTCAGTTGACTTCATCGAGTTGAATTCGCTGCTAGATTCCCCGGCAGAAAATGCTCATTATGTCTTTATTGATAGTGCTCTGTTCGCCTCCAGTGAACAAATTAAAGTAAAAACGCGTTTTAAAATTGATTAAAGTGAAAAATCAAATATTTTATGATGCTGAAAATTGAGAAACAATGTGTAGATCATGTTGCAGCGCGTACATTTCAGATCAAGATGATTTAAAGGTCATAAAAGCTTATTTGGTGGTGCTCAAAAATTATAATATTTTCGTCACTTGAGAACCTAGCTGGTTATTATTTAATATTTCTGTAAATATGAAAAGGATATTTCTTTTTTGGTGAAAAATTAATACTCTAGCTAGTACGAAACAAGTCCTCATGAAAATTTGTTTAAGAAAATACGTACTCATGTAGAAAAATGGAGTGCTTATTATGCTCTGGGTGCTCGTTATGCCCCCATCTCCCCTATTAGTTCGCATTTCACAGTTTGTAAGTATCAGACAAAGAGAATTCTGAAAGTTTGTCTACTATCCTATAGTCATTGCATACTTTAAGACGCAATTTTCTGGTTTTTAGATAAATACAGTATTTTTAGTAATTTTGGATGAGGAATTACCATACAGACAATTTTAACGGATGATTATTTTATAAGCATAAAAAATGATCACGATCCATTTAGAAGAAAATCTATCATTTTGGACTCTAGGCATCAATTATACCCATAACATACATTTTGGAAAACTATTTCTTAAAAAAATTGAGAGTTTCCTATTACATTGAAATTATGGCATAAGGAAGTTCAAATTATACTCTTACGATTGAGGTATTGGAATAAATGTTTTTATTTTAGTTTTAATTGCAATTGAGATAACAGCATTGTTGTTTTGTTTTATTTAGCAAATTTTTCTAGAACATTTGATATTTGTAAGACATTCCTGTTTCGAGATATAGTGAAGGAATGAAGTATCCCCTGGGATTAAGTATTATCACTCTCCCCCAGCTTGCTGGTCCTGTATGAGTAAACTGAATCCTGCTCTCGACTAATGTTTTCTTTTTTTAAGTCTCTTATACTCTGGCAGCTTATCTTTTCCGTCAGGATACCGCACTACCCAAAATATAATCTTTCAAGCTTTTTTTTTTTGGTTTTCCAAATAGTTCAAAATTTCCCCTAGGGGCAAAAATAGTTTGTTTCCATCAAGGAGCTTCTTGACAAACATTCTTGCTTAAGGCTACCCAAGAAACCATAAGCACTAAAACTTTCGATTTTTCTAGCTTTTAGTGCTAAATTACACTTTATCAGCATATCAAGTGCAATTTTGCATTATGACAGCCCTTCGAGTGCTCTGCTGCATCATATTAGAATCATACCACTTTTTTAAAATGCAACTAGCATTTTATCAGCTTTGAATAATGCTTTTGAAATGCAACATATCTATAAATCAGAATATCAAATGCAAAATTTTCAAAGCATCATTAGCATCACACAAAGTTGCTACAATGCATTTTAGCACTATGTAAGCAGTATAGTGGCATTAGGCCAAAGCACATAAGCATTAATCGATGTTGAATTAATGCAAATTTAAGGCACCAGTTGTTAGAAATTTGATTCAAATAGGGCTTTTTCATCAAAGTTTTAACGCGGACCTGAAAGGTTCACAATCAAAGTCACGAAAAATGTCTAAGTGTTGGATGTCATGAGTTCGATTCCAGGTCATCTTCAGCCAAAAAAAAAATTACGTAAAAAATTGATCCCTACAAATTCTCTCAATATGCATAAACGAACATCAACAAAAGACAAATTAAATCATGGCAGAAAAATGAAGCAAAACAAAAAATGATAAAATAATCGATTTTATTTGAACGCCGTTTGCATTTTCCCAGTATTTCGCCCGCCAACGCTATGCATCATTCAATGCTAATACAGTGCTTTTATAGGGTTAGGTGTATCAGTTTATGCACTAAAGCAGTAGTTAATTTCGCTAAACCTGGCTCACAGAGCTTATATGATGCACAGAATCTAGCTCTATCGCTGATGTTAGAGAAGAAGTGGTGAAGGTGTGAAGAAATCAAATAGTGTTTTGATAAAAAAAATTGGAAAAATCGAACCGACTGAAAACAAACATCTTCAAAGTTATACACGCTAAGAAAATTTTAGCAATAGTTGGAAAAATTTTAACGAGTTTTAAAATTATTTTATTAATTAATTAATTTTAAGGCGAAACGTGAATTGTGCACTATTTCAAGTGAGATAAAATGCTGTTATGAATGAAAAATCGATAAAACAGTAAACGAAACATAATAGAAGGTAAGATTATTTAAAAAGGATCTCCAGAGCGAGTTAGGACGACTGCTTGGTGTGGAAAAATATTCAAGAGAGTTGAGAGGTGAGAGGTATACATGTCAAACACCAATAAGAACAAACCCACCGGGCGTTGCTTTTTCGGTAGGTATTTTAGATGTTTTGATTGGTTGCGTTTTTATCCACTTACTGACTTTCGCACCCATTGTTGCCATCCAGGTTGGTATTTGTGTTTGTTTATTTTCTTATAGCGACGACCGGCTGCGTTGCTCCCGGGTTACATAAACGAATCCTGTAACAACCTACTGCTCGAATGCTATTTCTCAAGTTAGTTCAAGTTAGCGACTGTTGGTGCGATGATGGGTTGATAGATATGTTGCTGAGTGTACTCGATTCGAGGTTTAGCAACCATTGGTGGGCCTGGTCTAAGCGAGTTAAAACGACCGCTTGGTGATCAAGTGGGTTGAGAGGACAGCTTGAAGTAAATGATAAAAGCACCGATAAGCGAGTTGAGAGGACATCTTGGTGATCGAGTGGGTTGATAGGAAAGCTAGACATAAATAATAAATAAAAACCTTCAAGCAAGTTGAAATGGCAGCTGGGTGAAAATGAAAATATAAGCGGGCTGGGAGGACAGCTTAAAGAAAATTGAGCAAAACAAAGCATCTTAGAACGATTTGTGAAAAATATATGGAAAAAAAAATCCTTGAAAAAAGTGAATAGAACTCCTTGGAGTGAATGGAAATTCAAGGGATTTGAGAACACATTTTATAACAAGATAATAAATCTATCGAAAAGAGTTGAGAAGAAAGTTAGGAATTGCAACTGAAGTGGATTGAGAGGACAGCCTAAGCGTTATTCAAAATCTTTCTGATCATCAAATAATCCAATAGGAAAATTCCCGGAATAAAACTTTGTAGAAGACATCAAAGTGATACAAATTGAGAGAAAAGAGGTGTAGTGTTGTAAACATTATTGTTGCATTTGAGAAATATAATAAAACTTTTGATTGCTGATTGTACCAAATCGCGAAATAGTATCCTAACGAATTAGTTATTTATTGTAGAGTCTAAAAATATTAGGAACGGCCCATTTTCATCAAAAAATCAATCTTTGTATATATTTGATCAGGATAATGTGACGTTAAGAGCATTTATGAAATTTTCCTGCTTTTCATGAAAATTTAACAGTAGGGGAGAGTGGGGTATCGTGGGCCATGGGGAAACGTGGTTCACTTTTAATATCTCAGATGTGTGTTGAGATAAAAATCTCAAACCAACTGTCATCGTCGTCGATTTGCGTGAACATATATTCCTATATGTTGTTGACTGAAATACGATCATATGCTCCTTTTATTTATCAAGCTAAAAAAAGTTAGAAAAATTTACTTACATAATTTCAAAAACACCCGCTAATTTCATCGATGGTGAACCTAAAGTGCATAACAAAAATATGCTCATACGCTTATGATCTTAGTTTTGTCATGATGATCTTTCACATGGAAAAGGATTTTTTGATGAAACATCAATAAGTCACACAAACGCAGCCAATTTGCAAATCATAGCTTGTGGGGAATCGTGGGCCACACATCTTGAACCACCTATATTTTTATGTATTTATACATATTCAGAACTTAAAATACGTTTTACTTATCTGTAAAGTTTTCTTATGCCAAATGAAGAGTTATAAAAATATTTTGTCCAGCCTATATAAGAAATTTTGCCAAAACGTTCGCGAGCGAGGTTTTGGAATCTATGTGATCATACACAGCGCTCTTTTTTATTTCATCATCTGAAATTGCTTTAAAATAACGAAATGAATTGGGAAATCACAGTTTTGGGTCAACTCATAAACTTTGCATGTTATTTGGTCAATTTGGATTTGGTGGCCCACGATTCCCCACCATTTTTCAAAATCCAAAAAATATTGCTTTTTTTCAAACAGTCAGAATTTGGGGAAAATAACTTATTAAAATCTTTAAAAAATATCTTATGATACCTTGAAAATGTAGAAAACCATACCATTTTTTATTTTCATTTTATCTTTTAAAATAAAGAAAGTAGGGAACAACGAAAAAAAGTGGCCCATGATTCCCCACTCTCCCATATATATTTTGAGCTTCATTAGTGTGGGTACTTTCAAAAACAAATGTTTGAAACTAGAAAACAAATTTCATTTTTTTCAAACGTTTGAGCTTAAGATTTAAATAATCCGCCTGGATATAAAAAGAAAATATCCTTTTGGGAAGCTATCATCTTTTCTATCATTGATGTTTTGAAGGTTTTCATACTTTGTTTACACTGTTATTCGATTGTTCAACCTTTGACTCGTGTACCACAAGGATCGTCAAGTTCCAAATAAAAAACTTCAACCTTTTGTTCATGTTTGATTGCATCAGTAAGAGTTTTTGAGGCATATTTGCTGAAGAAGCTACTCCTAGAAACATTACTCGAATGTTATGGACAAAAATGTGAAACTATATTTTACAAAAATGAATACCATGCTTTCGTTAACCCCATAACACTCAATTTGAAAACTTTGATTGAACGCCGAATTTTGGGGTTTCTCGGCTAAATTTTTTTTTGCGGTCCTCAATGTGTTAAATTAGAGTGGCCATCCGCCCCGGAAAAGCGTAACATGTCCTGATTTTTTGGAAAATGTCCCGCCGTTGCGCTTTTTACTCGAAATGTTCCGCTTTTATCAACTAAGTTTTCAAATAAAAAAAGTTTGCCAACGTTTGATTTATTTTGCTTTATCAAAACTGCACATCACACAAATAAGATGCTTGCTTTTTTTTATCCCTTATATCTTTGGGAATGATCTTTAAATTTTTTCTATGCAATTCCTATTAATGTCAGCTTTCAATCTATCAATCAAGACATTGAATTGAAATTTGTAAGAAGAGATGGTTTTCAATTTAAAATATATCATTTGTTGTGCATTTTTTCCTTGTCAAATTCCATTTGAGTATTTGACAGTGTCACATTGTGATAGGCCATATAACTAATAATTTTTTCTATTTTTTTTTTTTTAATCAATGTTAAAAAGCATTTTCTTTATTTCAATAACGTTTATGGAATTCAATAATGAAAAATGAAAATTTGGGCAATGAAAAATGTATCGAAAAGGGCTACATTTCAGCACTGAATTCAGTGTCGAAAAGTACACTACACGACCTAGGTACTTGATCATAAATGTTTAGTTGTTGGAATGGTCGACCACATGTTGTTATTTTATGTGCTTTTGTTGGTTAATGAACTTATAGCTTTTCAGTATTTATAAAATCTCAAAAAGATCTCATTTTAGATAATGCTTGTAGTAGATTACTTAAAAATGAGTCACTGATTTCACACTAAAACGGAGTCTGGTTCATTCGATTTTTATAATTTTAAAATCTTCTCAATCTTCAAACGAAGTTTATGTGACCTTTACAGTTAAAAAAAAATAATGCTTATTAATAAATTGAAACTCTTTTCACAAACCAGAAACTCCAAGCTTAAGAACATTCCATAAAAAATTAGTGGAATATGTGTAAACACAAAATTGATTTCTTTGTTTAAATTGTAAGCTGAATTGCCTAATGAGAGCCTTATTAAAGCATTTATTTTTTCATGACATTCAATCAAAAGTAAGGTTAGAATCAAGTAAATATTTTGGCATTGTTTTAATCTTAAAAACCGCTTATAATGCTGATAGTTTTTTCATCATTGCGCATTTATTTCGTTTTTGTTTCAGTCAATGTTCAGTCTTTGCGTCATTTACACTTTTTTACCAACGAAAGGGCATAGAAAAGCTACAACTTTGTTCGTAAAATTTAATAGTTTCCTATTTTGTGACGTGAATTCACTCATATGCTTCTGTTTTGGATCGCTTTTAAAAACAACTCGGTTGTGTATTACTATATTCTTTTTTATACATGATGAAGGAATATTTTTTTGGCTTCAAAACGAATTGTCCATTGTTTGAAAAAAAAAAATCTCTATATTTATCACTAATTATTCTGTAGAAGTTGTTAAAATTTACACTTTTCCATCAAACATTTCGATTTTCGAAATTAGATGAAACATGTTTCAAAACATTCTCTTTTTTCCGTAGGTTCAGAGTGATTTAATTGACAAGTTTGATAATTTTTGATTCGCGAACAAATTGAAATTACTTGTGTGCAGTACAAGCACGTGGAATGTGCTCATTGCTTATTATATTTTTCACTGTAATCCAATATAGTGTAATTGAATTTAAATATCCAAAAATTGAGTAGCCTCAAGCCAGCTCAAACAAATCTAAATAGCCTTATCGAATTACAATCGATTCTTGTAAAACTTTTCTTAAAATGTCTGATAGAAGATTTTTATTTATTGAAATTAGGGCTTACTCTCACTCAGTAGTAAAGTTATTCAAATGTTGGTAAGTACTTTTTTTCTTGAAGCTTTCGTACATTCACTATTCTGTTTAAAAATATTACTCGAATTAAATTCACAGAGAAACAAAAAATAACGAAACCATTTGACAGAGGATAGCAATTTGCCGGCTTTGTTTACCCATCGGAAAATATCTCCAACATTTTCGACGCATCCATTAGTGTTCACGAATGTGGGTTAAACTGAAGCTACTGTTTACACATGGTGATGTATTTCAATTATGGTACCAAATCATGTCATTGCCATTGACGTTTTGAGTGATAATTTTAACCTACGATGGTTTTTGGATGAGGTTAGCTTTAACTCCACCAGGAAAGCGTTCTAAAATCCCACCTAAAGCCGAACGTTCCTCCGAAATCAGCTCCGTAAAGACTTACGGTTTTATGCATCATTAAAAATGCTTCAAATCCCTGTTCTTGGATACCATAAAATCCCACGAGAGATTGCATAAGATACGGCAATCCAGAAAACGTAACGATTATTTGCCGCCGAAAATGTATCTTTTCGTGCGAGGTAAGGCTTTAACCGCATGTTATACATATGGGGTTAATGCAGTTAATACCTTAAAATTGTTTGCACGTAACATTAAAGTAGAATAAAATTTGATCATTTCGTGTGCAATCCAGAGAACAAAGCTTAAAATAAATTTGTGGATTTGGAAACTTGAAATAGCTGTTCAATTAAATTCATATTTGAAATTCAGCTTAACGATAAGTCATCAATTAGGTGCCACAATCCATGACAATCATCGAATTACACTCATGATTTGATTGACTAATTGAAGCCATCTATCAAAATTCCTCACCTCTCGCTCAAGATTGCATTTGGCTGAGGCTACAACTTGTGGTCATAAATTAACCTGAATCAACCGAGCAAATAATTCATTGACGACGGCCTCAATCTGACATGGAAAGGTGTTTTTCCAGCCCAATTCATTAGGCCGGGAACTCATCCTAAAATATGACCTCATCGCGGCTATCTAGGAAGAGAAGAGGGAGGGAATCAAACTAATTGATCAAACCCCACGTACCGGAAGCTGGTTGAGGATTCTCAAATTTCGTTGAATCTATTCTTGTTATCTATCACATCCGGTTTCAATTCAATCGTCGCTATTTAGAGGCAACATGTTCCCGAAATAATCGCACAATAAGCACTGAAAAAAAAAAATACAAAACTTTGATACTCAGTTATAAAGTGATTCAGTAGAAATGTGTAACCAACTTTAATTTTCAACGAAGAATCTACTGCAAGAGGAGTTATTTCTTCAATATAGAATTATTCGGATCTAAATGGTTTTTGTCCTCAGTGCTGCTAGAGGAATACTTGATTGACTGAACTATGTGATTCCAAATGCCACCATCAGCGGCTCAATTAGAGGTTTACAAAAAATGATTCATTTTGGTTTGGGTGTCTATGCTAGGTTTTGATACGACACAAATAACTAGATAAGGCTTGGACGTATCAAATAAATAGTTTATTAACTTTATTAAGCTTCCACATTTTCATGCCATATTTATATTTACGAGTTAGTTGATGCATTGTTATTGAATATGATACTAAACATTTGAACTCTTCCTTTACTACTCCAAAATTTCTTCTCAAAGATAAAATATAGTTTCGATAAATGAGTAACCTGAAACAAACTTTAAAAATGATAAAATGGGTTATGGTTTCGTGATATAAAAGCTTTCATAGATCACGAAATTATTTTCCAAGGCTTTAGCTTTCAGATAAAGCGGGCGTGAGCGATAAATGGTATGAACATTTGAAACTTTATCAACGAAGTTCCTGCTATCAAAAAGCCCAGATAGCAGCAAGCCGATTCCATGTTAGTTGTAGCCGTACAGCGAAAGCTCTTTTCAGAAGAGGTTCACCCGTTTTTCCATCAGATGTCGTGTTGGGATGCCTTTTATCTGGCACATGCGCAGTGAAACTGTTGACGGTTTAACGGTTGCATTTTGGTATCATGCTTCAATCAGACGGCGGCAACGCTATTCAAACCGTATGGAGCACATCTCTCAGATTTCCCCTTTGTTTCCCCTCGTTTTGACAGATTTAAGCTTTTTTCCTCAGATTTAAGCTTTCGTCTCCTATGCTCTCAAGGCAAAAAAAGCTTAAATCTGAGGAAAAAAAGCTTAAAAACGAGATTCACGACCACTTATTGAAAAGATGTTGGTCACACGATACATAGACAAATCGTGTAACGTTGCAGCCATCTGGCTTCAATATGATTTGTTTGATTCCGTTACATCCACCCACATGGTATTGAACTGTACAGTTTAACCATAGACACAAGTTGTATTTGACACAGTATGTGTATCTCGTGGTTCAATAAGATTCAAATTTCATATTTTTCCGATTTTATTTTAAAAACGATTTGAAGATCGTTTCGTTTCATATTGCCCCAAACGGCGTGGGAAGGTTAAGTGCGAGAATCTTGCCAATCCAATAGATCAGGGATGAGCAAGACGTGGCCGCGGGTCACATGCGGTCTTTGATACATGTTTGTGCGGCACGAGAAGCTTTTATTACATTCAATTTAGTTCTCTATTTTTCTTGGTCTAAATCAATTTAAAAAAAAAATGTAAGTTTCTTGTTTGCAGTTGCATTTGCCCCAAAATCATTCAGATTGTTAATTTTTGACGTAGAATTACGTCTCACGGCAACACTATAGGTGGGCAAATTGAAATTTGCGATCGAATCTCGCGTCACGAAAAACGCCTCTTTCAAAGACATCCTATCTAAAGGATTATGACGTCATCACTAAGCCAAAACAAAAAAAGAGAAAAAGAAAGAAAACACGGATGCCCCGCCTCTTGATGAGTTTTGATTTTCCATGTATACGAAAAGTATAAAAACAACAGGGCGCCAGCGGCTCGGTTTCACAAAAGTTTGTTCATTCTCTCTTTTCTCTGCGCGTTGGACCCGTTATCGTCGTCGTCGCCTGCTTTGGCGTGTTTACTTCAGCACGCGAAAAGAAAATCAATGGGACGCAATCGTTCCAGTGCTCCTCCCGCCGGAGGCCCCTCGAAGAAGGCCCGCACCCAAACGGAAACACCATCCAGTGATGCAAACAGCCAGTTATTAATGAGTAATCGGTTCTCGATGCTCCCAGAAGAATCTGGATGTGGAGACGTCATCGCTAAAAAAGAACGAGTTCCTCCCTATTTCACTCCATTCAAGGAAGTTACGAAGCTCGAAACTGAACTCTCGAAACAAAATTTAAGACCGTGCTTCAAGTTGTGCAGTGTTGGTACGAAAATTGTGTGCTCCAATCTGGAAGAATACGAGAAAGTCGGTGCGTTTTTAACAAAGAATACCATTAACTTTTACACCCATGACATTCAATCGACGAAGCCATTGAAAGTGGTGCTGCGTGGTCTGCCGCCCTTCAAAGAAGACGACGTGAAGTCAGAACTGGAAAAAATTGGTCTGAAACCGCAAGCAGTTTTTCCAATCGCTCGTCGGTCTCCTGTTGGTGCTGAAGCAAGTTTTAGGGATCAACTTTTCTTGATTCATTTCATCAGGGGCACCACCTCCGTCGGAGCCCTAAAACAAATTCGAGACCTTTTCCGTATTATCGTTACGTGGGAGCTGTATCGACCGCAACACCGTGCCGTAACGCAATGCACCAACTGTCTGTGGTTCGGACACGGAACGAAAAACTGCAGTATGAATCCCCGTTGTGACACATGTGCTGCATCTCACCCCACGGCGGACTGTGATCAACCAGATGACAGTGAAACGAAATGTGCCAACTGTAACGGAAATCATCAAGCCTCCAATCGGGAATGTCCCAAGCGTGCTGAGTTTTTGCGCATTCGGCAGAAAGCATCAACGAAAAACCAGCCCGGACGCCATAACGGTGCTCGTGCTCCTCCAGCGCTCTCTGTGGAGCATTTTCCTTTACTGAATCCTCGCAGGCAGGTTTCAAATTTGGCCCCGCTTCCCCTCAACAATCAACAAATACCTAATGCAAGCATCATAAGACAGCCTACAATCAACAATGAAGCCTTCCCGAATCGAACAGTCCAGCATCGCCTCACTGCTGCAGCTGAACAACCGAACCAAGCCTGCTCTCCTCCACCAGGTCTGAGCTACGCTCATGTGACATCTGGACAGAAGATTGGCGATACTCCTTTCACGTCGGAAGAGCTAGTATCACTCGTTGCAGAAGTAATCATTATTTTACGAACCTGTAAAACTAGATCCGAACAGCTTCATGCTGCACTCCAACTTGTGAACAAATATGGATCGTGAAATAATACGGGTCGTCAACTGGAACGCTTGCTCCTTGCGGAATAAGCAATTTGAGTTTCTCGACTTCCTCAAGGAAAAGAAAGTTGACATCGTTGCCATCACCGAAACACATCTCAAACCAAATATTAACATCTTTCTTCCGGATTATCGGCTCGTAAGGCTGGATCGAACCAACTCCGGGGGTGGAGGGGTAGCTGTTGCAGTGAGGCGCAACATCGAATGCCGCCTACTCTCAAGCTTCAATCTTAAAATTATTGAAGCCATCGGAGTGGAAGTTTCAACATCGCTTGGTTTGATCACAATCATCACAGCATACTGTCCCAAGCAAGCCAGAACCAGGGACGGCTCTTCCGTTCTGTTACGCAACGATTTGGCCAAACTGACTCGTCGTAGTTCGAAATTCATCATAGCAGGAGATCTCAATGCAAGACACGAAGTTTGGGGCAACCATCGTCGAAATCAAAATGGCATAATATTAGCGGAGGATTTTGAAATTGGTCACTACAACATCTTGGCACCTGACAACCCAACCAGGATCTCTAGATCAGGGATCCACAGTACCTTGGATATCTTCTTAACTAACATGGCTTGCGCTGAAACCCCAGTCGTCTTCGAGGAGTTATCATCAGATCACTATCCCGTATTGCTGGAAATCGGCGCTTCAACCAACTCGGTGCCATCGCATTCCCGGCGCAATTACCATCGAGCCAACTGGCCAGTTTTTCAGCGACTAGTCCAGGAAAACGTCGATTTCGAGCATCCCTTGGAATCCCCAACAGAGGTCGATCAGGCGCTGGAATCCATCCAGCAATCAATCGTAGAAGCCCGGAATAGGACGGTCCCAACAGAACAGGCCCAGGTGAGTACCTCTCTCCAAATCGATAGCACAACGAAACACCTTATCAGATTGCGTAATATTTATCGGCGTCAGTATCAGAGATCTGGTGACCTTCATAAAAAGACCATGACTCGTAACCTTACAAAAATTATCCAGGTGAGGATCGAAGATCTTCGTAACAAACAGTTCCAACAAAAAATTCGTCAAATCCATCCGTACTCTAAGCCCTTTTGGAAGCTTACAAAGATCCTTAAAAAGAAACCTAAACCAGTCCCTCCTCTGGTGTCATCTGGTGACTCTGGGGAAGGTTATCTTTTAGTATCCCCTTTAGAAAAAGCAAATGCATTGGGGCAACAGTTTGTCTCGTCGCACAACCTAGGACAACATATCCTTAGTCCTTACGAACGGGACGTTGCTGAAGGGGTTTTCTTCATCGACCAATGTCACAGCTCAGTTCCTCAGAAATCTCGAGTCACTGCGGAAGAATTAATGGGATTTGTAAAAGTTTCTAAGAATATGAAGGCTCCCGGTTTTGACAATACATTCAACATCGAACTCAAACATTTAAGCCGTGACTCATTCGCTTTCATTGCCAAAATATTTAACCGGTGCTGGGAACTTTCCTACTTTCCTTCAGAATGGAAGCTGGCTAAAGTGATTCCAGTTCTGAAACCTGAGAAAGATCCTTCCATCCCAAAAAGCTATCGACCAATAAGTCTACTCTCTTCTTTATCTAAGCTTTTCGAGAAAGCCGTACAAACCCGGATTTTGACGTTTGTCGATACAAACGGTGTCTTAACTGAAGAGCAGTTTGGGTTTCGTAGGGGAAGGTCAACAATTCATCAGCTCGCCCGAGTCTATAACAACATCCGGCACAACAAGTCAGATTCTAAAACGACAGCAATGGCACTTTTGGACATCGAAAAAGCCTTCGACAATGTGTGGCATGAAGGATTGATCTTTAAAATGAAGCGATACAATTTCCCTGACTATCTTATTAAGATAATCAAAAGTTATCTCTCTGGTCGAGCATTCAGAGTCTCCCTTCATGGGGCTTGTTCAGAAAAATACAACATTGTGGCTGGTGTCCCTCAAGGAAGCATTTTGGGACCTATTCTGTATAATATATACACCGCTGACATCCCATCGCTCCCTGGTGGTGGCGTGTTGTCTCAATTCGCGGACGATACAGCTATAATGTACAAAGGTCGAATCATCCGCACTCTGACAAACAGTCTCCAAAAAGGCCTTGACACCCTGACAGAATACTATAAAAGTTGGAAAATTGTCATAAATGCTACTAAGACTCAAACCATCGTGTTTCCGCATTCGAGATCCCCAAAACTCATACCAGCTGACAACGTTAAAATACGATTTGGTCTCTCAACTATCGATTGGTCAAATGAAGTAGTTTACTTGGGCCTTACCTTGGACAGTCATCTGATATTCAGAGCACACGTAGATAAAATCATCTCCAAATGTAACTTATTAATCCGGTCCCTGTACCCGTTGATGTGCAGAACATCGAAACTGAGTCTGGAAAACAAATTGGCTGTATATAAGCAAATCATCTCCCCTACCATTGAGTATGCTGTGCCAGTGTGGAAAAGTTGTGCTCAGACCCATAGGTTACGACTCCAACGCATCCAAAACAAGGTCTTAAAGATGATCCTAAATTTACCTCCCTGGACGAGAACTGTCGAGGTTCACGAAAGGGCTTGCCTGGATACCCTCCAGACGAAATTTCAAAATTACAACGTAAGATTTGGAGAGAGGTGCCTCGCCTCTGAACATGCTATCATCCGAGATCTGGAAACCTTAGGTTAATTAATTAGGTTAAGTAGGTAGCTATATTTAAATAATTAAAAAAAAATGATAACTCATTGCCTCCATCATATTGCTTCTTGCAGAATCATATCTAAATGTACCCATATAAATAAAAAAATCAAAGATGAGTTGCTTTATCGCAGAACACTTGAACTGTCAAAAATTTGCTATGTACAAAAATTAAAGGTGTAATAAAATTTATTTAATGTAAAAAAAAAAAAAAATGCGGCTCGGTTTCAGTTTATTTTTGCTCGTCGTCGTGAACAGTTCTCCTGCAATTCGATCTGCGTTTGGACCCCACCAGTGGTAATCCAACGCAGATATCGTTTTGCAGTTAGTTTAGTGGAAGCCAGCGAAGCAGAAGGATGGTTCAGCAGCGACAAGACGATTTAGCGGTGGTGGCGACTAGCAGCGGAGGATAACCAGCGGAGTTAATGACATGTTGGCATGACATTTTGACATGATATTTTGACATGACATTTTGACATGACATTTTGACATGACATTTTGACATGATATTTTGACATGATATTTTGACATGATATTTTGACATGACACTTTGACATGACACTTTGACATGACACTTTGACATGACACTTTGACATGACATTTTGACATGACACTTTGACATGACATGAGATGACATTTTGACATGACATGACATTTTGACATGACATGACATTTTGACATGACATGACATTTTGACATGACATGACATTTTGACATGACATGACATTTTGACATGACATGACATTTTGACATGACATAACATGACATTTTGACATGACATGACATGACATTTTGACATGACATTTTGACATGATATGACATAACATGACATGACATGACATTTTGACATGACATTTAGACATGACATGACATGACATGACATGACATGACATGACATTTTGACATGACATTTAGACATGACATGACATGACATGACATGACATGACATGACATGACATTTTGACATGACATGACATGACATTTTGACATGACATGACATTTTGACATGACATGACATTTGGACATGACATTTTGACATGACATTTTGACATGACATTTTGACATGACATTTTGACATTACATTTTGATATGAGATGTTGGCATGACATCTTCACATCTTCATGAGATCTTCACATGACATGCCAAGTTTAAATGACATGTTGACATGATATGATGACCTACAATTTTGACATGGCATTGCATGTCGACATGACATTAAATGTGGACATGACATTGAAATTTGACATGACATTTTGGCAAGACAATTTGACGTAACATGTCATGAAATTTTGACAGAACATGTCATGAAATTTTGAAAGGACATGTTTTCGTGACATTTTGAAATGACATTAAGCTTGCTGCCATCACAGTTTGAAATGACATGCAATGATGATGTCATTTTGACATTAGTTCTAAGCATTTCATTATACTGCAATATTTTTGTTTATGTAATCAATACAGAAATAAGTTTACCATAGAGAGTTATCGTAATTCTACGCTCACTTCACGGTTGTAGCATGATTACAACCTCTTCAACTTTTTGAGCATTCTTTGTGTTCGTTTATAGAATCACTTCTTCAAAACATAAAAACTTTCATCTGCCATATATCTCAGCCATCTAATGACATATTGCAATTCTTTAGATCTCATTCAAAAGATCGTGAGCAAAACTTTCTTGAGAAACAAACTTTTATATGGCGGCGAGACGGAAAAATGATGTTAAGAGGTCGCACTGGTTAGATTTTTGAAAAAAGTCCATTTTTTAAATTCTATACTAAGAAAATTTTGATTCAAAGAAATTACACTAAACATACGATTTTTTGTTTCACAGGTTTTTTAAGCATGGTTTTTTCGAATATATTATTTTATTCTATCGATAGATTATAATTTGAATCGTCCAGAAAGTGTTGCGTCTGCTTTTTGAAAACCAAGACCACCACATTTTAATGACAGCGTATCGAACCTGTTTCGGAATTAACTACCGCCCCTGCGGACAATTTTTTTAAACAGTTCAGATCTGCATATGACAGAATAAACAATCATTGGCTAGTGAACGGTCAGACGGCGGCAACGCTATTCAAACCGTATGGAGCACATCTCTCAGATTTCCCCTTTGTTTCCCCTCGTTTTGACAGATTTAAGCTTTTTTCCTCAGATTTAAGCTTTCGTCTCCTATGCTCTCAAGGCAAAAAAAGCTTAAATCTGAGGAAAAAAAGCTTAAAAACGAGATTCACGACCACTTATTGAAAAGATGTTGGTCACACGATACATAGACAAATCGTGTAACGTTGCAGCCATCTGTGAACGGTAGACAATGTGCAACTCGAGACCCCATACACCCAACCTTCGGGTAGTGGTCATATCACCTCTTGTCTGCAACTACGATTCTCTACCTCCCCGTGGTGCTAGCTGGGGGGCAAGCAACCTTAGCGGAGATCGGATACTCAACCCCGGTGGATGCTTTGGTCGCATGCAGACTGAGTCAGGGGGCTTCGTACGCGTCTGTTATCCATGTCAGGGGTGACGTGCGGAGTGCAACAACGTCTTGGTGGTGTTCGGGACCCAAAACAGCAACATCACGACGGTCCTCCTGCAAGATAGTGGGGTTAGCTGCGGGCCTTGCGAGCCCGTGACTACAAAAAAAAAATAAGCAACGAACAACGAACAAAAAATTTCCTATGCAAATCGGCAAAGACCCACGCGACGAAAAGGGACTAGCGATTGGAAACTTGGAACATGGAACTGCCGATCTCTAAATTTTGTGGGCAGAACCCACATGCTCTCCAACTAATTGAAGAGCCTCAAATTAGACATCGTAGCACTGCAGGAGGTATGCTGGAAGGGCTCCACGGTTCGCGCCCATACACACTAGCTTGGAACAGCTTTTATTGTGATGGGAAAGATGCAAAAGCGCGTAATCGGGTGGTGGCCGATCAACTCACGAATGTGCCGGTTGAGAATCAAGGGCCGGTTCTTCAACATCAGCATCATCAACGTACACAACCCTCACATCGGAAGTACCGGTGTCGGCAAAGACGAATTCTACGCGCAGCTGGAGCGTGAATACGACCGTTGCCCAAAACATGATATCAAGATCGTCATCGGGGATGTTAATGCTCAGGTCGGCCAGGAGGAGGAATTTAAGCCGACAATTGGAAGGTTCAGTGCGCACCAGCTGACCAACGAAAACGGCCTCAGACCGGCCATAGACCGAGTGAATTTCAGGAATTATGTTCGTCATGTTATGTCGTGAGACGGAATACTATGTAAATAAAAAAATAACATCATGAGGCGCCATTTGCTTGATTATTTTTTTGAGTTAATCCATATAAAATATGAAAAAAAACTTGTGTCTTTTCCCACTCTCTTGTGAGTACAAGAAAGATTGAAGTTATTAGTACGAGAAAAATCTCTCTTATGCAGGATGGATCATTATGATTGATAAGTGCATAATTTATGCAAAAAAATTTGTATGGGAGCCCTTTCCTTGCCAGCCTTTTCTACTTAAAGGAAGTAGGCATTTTCAATAATCATACAGATATTTTGTACCCAAAAATCTTCTTATATCAAATTCGGTTCCTTTGGTTGGTTGGTAAGTTGATGAGCGATACTAAAAAATTATATAGAACCCCCCTCCCCTCCTTCCCGTCCCTCTTCTATCTTTAAGACAGTCAAAGATACATATCTCGTACTATCCATGCAAATTATAATTCCATTCGTTTGGTTAACTCTTAAGTGAGGGATTGATACCAAATATCAATAGAAACCTTTGAAGATCTCAAATACCCTGCCATGTCAAATTGTGTTTCATTTGCTCGAATTGTTCTCTAGATATGTAATCAAAATTATATGGAAATCTCAATCCTCCCTTCCAATCTCACCAAGGGAAGAAAGGAGGGGTCTTAATTAATCAGAGAAATATTTCTCGTATCTAATACTCACCCATGCCAAATTTGATTCCTTTTGTTTGAATAGTTTTCGAGTTATGTAGAAATTTGTCCTCCTTCCTCTTCCTATCTCCCCACTGGAATGGGGGTGGGATACCAAAGATTAAGGGAAGCATGAATACCCTCCGATGCCAAATTTGGTTCCATTTTCTCGATTTGCTCTGCAGTTATACAGAAAAATGGTATGGAATCACCTCCATCCTTAACCTATCTCTCCACTGGAAAAATGGAGGGGTGATTGAAACATTTCTCGTACTCTTACACCACCCCATGCCAAATTTGGCTCCATTTGCTTTATCGTTTCTCAAGTTTTGCACACATTTGTCTTTTATTTGGAAGGCCCCTCCCCCCTTCCTGTTAAGGGGAGTAGTTTCAAACCATAACACAGACAGACAGGCAGACAGACACACAGATAAACAAACAGACAGACAGACAGAAACCCATTTTGATATATCAGAGATGATAAGAAGACGAGCTTTCACCCTGGATACCGTTAGTGCCTTTGCTTACGATTTCATTCCATTCTCATTGAGTGGTTATTATAGTGTTGCATGGTAGCCAAGATGGACGTACGGGTTATTTTTTTTTTGCCACAACCGCGGCGCTGCCGTAAACCTAAACAATACATACAAGAGAAGATAAGAAGAAGAGCTAATTTTGTATAGGGACCACCCTTCTGAAGTTTCTTTCAATGTACACAAGAAATCGCCTGTTGGACAATAATGAACCTTATTTTCGAACCGGATGAATTTTTGATCGCGTAAATCGATTTTGACGGAACTTGTCCAGGTATTAGATATAAAACTTTTGTACATCTTTGGACAAAATTTCAAGTTTTTTCAATGAAAATTTATCTTTTTTTACGGGAATTGCAGTATCTTTGTTTCCAGTCTTTGTTATATTGTAGAGCGTTAGTTTAATAATTGAAATTATTTGTGTGAATATTTCATGAAAAAAATATCAACCGATCGAGAAAGCCGCCGACCGTGGCTTAGAGGATAGCGTTCAAGTCTTCTAAGCTAGAGGTCATGAGATCGATTCTCGGTCACGGCATACAAAGTACTCTTTCTGTGGGTTGGTGGTGTTAGCATTAGTAAAATGCTAGCCATTATATCCTTGAAAGATGAACGGTTTAGTCTTAGGAAGAATTTAGATCTCTTCGAAGAAACATGGAGTTTCACTGAGATCCGATATGTGTGTGTTCGTTTTCTATAAAAAAAAATGGCAGCTTGTCAAAGTTTCGAAAGAGTGCGCAGCTTCACGCGATTTCATTCTTTTTGAAAGCAACTACATTAGATGAGCATTAGCATTTTAAATCAAATCATTCATTGCGTCTCTAAGAAAACGAATGTTGGCAGATAGTAGGTAATGATATTGAAAAGCAAATGATTTTGGGAAATATGAAAATGAAAAGAATTCTAAACGATATCAAAAGCTTTTAGGAAAAGCCTTCGTTTGTAAAAGTCGGATGTATCCTTTGATAAAGTCGACATCTAAAAAAAATTATAGTCCTTTTGTTATTTCTTCAATATTTTCATTGATTTCGACTTCATGTGTAGACTCGGGCATATGTACCATTTTTTTTAAATTGCTTTTAAACTGGTCTAGTTATGTATATCAATTTTGTATGGAAGCCTCCCTTAAATAGAATCTGAGGGTCTCGAAACTGTTAAGCAAACCATCCTAGGCCCGAATCATCCTCGGACACCAAATCCGGATTCTGGCTGCAAGTTTATACATGTAAAGAATTCGCCACCATTTTTGTATTTAAGATAACGTAGAAAACGTCGAGATTTCATGTCATCTCGAAAAAAATGTAGGTAAAAAAAATCGACTTCCAGTGAAGTTTTTCAAAAAATCAGATCACAAAAAGTCGATTTTTGGCCAATCACCAGGTTTGAACGTTTCATGCATTTTTAATTCATTTGGCATCATAATTTAAATTTCGATTTTTACGAATTCGTTTAGTCCTTCTTTTGGTAATTTTTGAAAACCGAAACTTTGAGGGCTTTTAGGCGCCCCAAAATCAAGTCCGATTCAGCTGAAATTTTGCAAAGGTCAGTTTTTGGGCCTATCTACAAAATGTATATGATCAGCATCTTTACCATTATTTGGAATTTCGTGATGTTTTATTATCTAGGCAATATCAAAGTCGCATCTTTAACGTTATTTATTTCCGAATGAGTTGCTTATTATTTACAAAACAACCAATGGTTCTTCATAGTTTTTGAATCACTTAAGGAAAAATTGTAAAAATTAAGCGTGCGAAAATCGAGCCCCGTGAAAAAGTAAAGGTACCCATCGGTATGAAACAGGGCAGCATCCACATGGGACGGCATTTTCTTGAAATCGGTTACTGGTCGGGGATATTGGCTGTCAACCTGTGGCCGTCGATTGGGATCGTAGAACCAGTACTGATTTTTCCGGAAAGCCATTATCTGTCCACAATTTGAAATGTAGGCAGCGCTGATGTTGTCGGGAAGACCGGGAAAAGCCTCCGAAATTGCTTTAGGGTATCCCGCTTTTAGTTGGTTACCAGAATAAATCCACAATTTGCTGCCTTTGAAGAAATATGTTTTCTGATGAGGATGATACGTGAAGGCAACGTCAATGTTGTCCGGTAGCTCCGCCCACCGTTCCGAAATGAGGCGTCCTTTGGGGTTCCAGCTGTATGATTCAAAGTAATATTCACCGGCAAATACAATCGTTTTTCCCTGTGCATCATTGAAGATGGTATCAAATTTATCAATCCGGCATAATTCTGGTTTAACGCTTGCAGTTGTTCGAGTTGTTGATGGTTTTGTGACTACTTTTTTTGTTGTTGTTTTGAGGATTGTAGGTTTTTTTGTTGTTGTTCTCGTTACAACAGCATTTTTTATTGTTTTTACCGCAGTATTTTTTCTCGGGCCATACAGCCTTCGTAAAGATTTTTGATCTTCTAGAGGGATTGATGTATGATAGCTGATCATCATTGGAAACATAATGGACGACTGGGAATGAGAATGGTCCAAGCCCAAAGAATGTCCTATTTCGTGCAAGTTTAAGCTGAAAAATTCTTGTTCATTGTATCTTCTTGCTCCATTGAAGTGAATATCTCCAACTTCGGGATAGAATGCGTGGGCTAGTGTCGTGCTTCTAAGAAATGCACACATTTGCCCCTGTCGGTTTCTATGAAACAAACTTTCATCGCTGATATGAATATCAGCCGAACCTTGGTTCACCTCTCTGAAATTTAAATCCGCATATTTGGTCCACTCCTCGAAAGCATTCCTTATCGATTGTCTGGCCCTCGAGTGATCTAAACTTTTTGGAACACTAACAATCCTATATGTGAGGTTCCTTTTGGACCAGATAAGTGGTCCATAATTGAGTTCTGCAAGCATTTCGCATCTCGGAGCAGCTAACAGGCGCTTCGTGTCATCGTCAAGCATTCCGGTATCCGATAGATTATACCGTTGCTGAAATTTCCGCAGAGCTTCCTCCGTAATTTCTTCATCGGACATACTTATCCTATTTGTTAGTTCTAACGGGGACTGTGGTGCCAAAAATCCAAGATCTCGCAGAAAATTCTAAAATAATCGATAAGGAAATGTCAGATCGTTTTTGTAAACAAATTCTTTATCCTACCATTGCATCCTCATTCGTAACTTCCGGAACAGGTCTGGGATTCGATGTGTTTGATACTGCTTCAACGAGTTTAAGTTTAAGGCTCAGCCTCGATAATTCAAAAACAGTTATGAAAACAAGCGTTCCTAGGAGCTTCATTTCTGAGTGTTGTGCACTAAAGATGCTTGTTCGTAGACTGGCTGAACTCGAGGAAGATCGTCATTCCCTTTATTTGCGTTATCAAAATTCCTCACATTTTGGGTTTTTTTCTTATTAAAAGGGTATTTGGTCACATTGGTGTAATTTTAAAAATTATCGATTCAGTGAAAATAATCAAAAAGAATCCCACTTCATCCAAAAAATTAGTTCAAAGAAAGGGTTGTTTAAAAAAAAAATAAAATAAAAAAGGAGTTACGACAAAATTTCCATCCCAATATTAATGGCAAACTAAAAAAGCAATAATATGTGCGAAGACCTTCAAACATGACCTGCACCAACGTCCGGCTTATCGCCACAGTCCGAATTATTGCCACGCGAAGCTCCGTTTTTTGCCAAAACGAAATTAAATAAAAATGAAACCAAACCTTGAAGTACGGTAATTATAGACTTTGGATTCATCAGAATGATGTGCTCTCCGATGAGAACGTTTCAAATGCAAGAAGTCACGTTGAACTGTGGAATCGATAAATCATACAGGAAAGTTTGAATTTATTTTCTGAAATTTCACTTTTCTGAAACTTTACCATCGTTAAATGAGTCATTGAAAGGTCTTAAAAAACTTATACAGTTGTTTTCCAATAGATAACATTGTTCTTTTATGAAGTTCATCGATCTCCTTACCAAAAATAAGTAGTGAAAAGACGTTTTGGAGAACATATTCAAATTTGAGTTCCTTGAAAAAACTGGATTATGCTTTTTTTCAATCGAAGACCTCTTAGGCCCAAACCTCGTTTAGTTACACTATAGCCAAATTTTATAAAGGGTGGAAACGACAGATTCCATCTGCGATTTTTCATGTTAAAAAGATTACCAAAAAAACAATACGCGCTCTTGGCTCTTAACCGTCCTGCAACCGTACAAAAATGACAAAAATGACAAAATGACAAAAATGACAAAAATGACAAAAATGACAAAAATGACAAAAATGACAAAAATGACAAAAATGACAAAAATGACAAAAATGACAAAAATGACAAAAATGACAAAATGACAAAAATACAAAAATGACAAAAATGACAAAAATGACAAAAATGACAAAAATGACAAAAATGACAAAAATGACAAAAATGACAAAAATGACAAAAATGACAAAAATGACAAAATGACAAAAATGACAAAAATGACAAAAATGACAAAAATGACAAAAATGACAAAAATGACAAAAATGACAAAAATGACAAAAATGACAAAAATGACAAAAATGACAAAAATGACAAAAATGACAAAAATGACAAAAATGACAAAAATGACAAAAATGACAAAAATGACAAAAATGACAAAAATGACAAAAATGACAAAAATGACAAAAATGACAAAAATGACAAAAATGACAAAATGACAAAAATGACAAAGATGACAAAAATGACAAAAATGACAAAATGACAAAATGACAAAAATGACAAAATGACAAAAATGACAAAATGACAAAAATGACAAAAATGACAAAAATGGACAAAAATGACAAAATGAAAATGACAAAAATGACAAAAATGACAAAAATGACAAAAATGACAAAATGACAAAAATGACAAAAATGACAAAAATGACAAAAATGACAAAAATGAAAAAATGACAAAAATGACAAAAATGACAAAAATGACAAAATGAACAAAATGACAAAAATGACAAAAAATGACAAAATGACAAAAATGACAAAAATGACAAAAATGACAAAAATGACAATAAAAATGACAAAAATGACAAAATGACAAAATGACAAAAATGACAAAAATGACAAATGACAAAATGACAAAAATGACAAAAATGACAAAAATGACAAAAATGACAAAAATGACAAAAATGACAAAAATGACAAAAATGACAAAAATGAACAAAATGACAAAAATGACAAAAAAGACAAAAATGACAAAAATGACAAAAATGACAAAAATGACAAAAATGACAAAAATGACAAAAATGACAAAAAGACAAAAATGACAAAAATGACAAAAATGACAAAAATGACAAAAATGACAAAAATGACAAAAATGACAAAAATGACAAAAATGACAAAAATGACAAAAATGACAAAAATGACAAAAATGACAAAAATGACAAAAATGACAAAATGACAAAAATGACAAAAATGACAAAAATGACAAAAATGACAAAAATGACAAAAATGACAAAAATGACAAAAATGACAAAAATGACAAAAATGACAAAAATGACAAAAATGACAAAATGACAAAAATGACAAAAATGACAAAAATGACAAAAATGACAAAAATGACAAAATGACAAAAATGACAAAAATGACAAAAATGACAAAAATGACAAAAATGACAAAAATGACAAAAATGACAAAAATGACAAAAATGACAAAAATGACAAAAATGACAAAAGACAAAATGACAAAATGACAAAATGACAAAAATGACAAAAATGACAAAAATGACAAAATGACAAAAATGACAAAAATGACAAAAATGACAAAAATGACAAAATGACAAAATGACAAAATGACAAAAATGACAAAAATGACAAAAATGACAAAAATGACAAAATGACAAAAATGACAAAAATGACAAAAATGACAAAAATGACAAAAATGACAAAAATGACAAAAATGACAAAAATGACAAAAATGACAAAAATGACAAAAATGACAAAAATGACAAAAATGACAAAATGACAAAAATGACAAAAATGACAAAATGACAAAAATGACAAAAATGACAAAAATGACAAAAATGACAAAAATGACAAAAATGACAAAAATGACAAAAATGACAAAAATGACAAAATGACAAAAATGACAAAAAGACAAAAATGACAAAAAATGACAAAATGACAAAAATGACAAAAATGACAAAAATGACAAAAATGACAAAAATGACAAAAATGACAAAAATGACAAAAATGACAAAAATGACAAAAATGACAAAATGACAAAAATGACAAAATGACAAAAATGACAAAAATGACAAAAAATGACAAAAATGAAAAAATGAACAAAAATGATAAAAATGACAAAAATGACAAAAATGACAAAAATGACAAAAATGACAAAAATGACAAAAATGACAAAAATGACAAAATGACAAAAATGACAATAATGAAAAAATGACAAAAATGACAAAAATGACAAAAATGACAAAAATGACAAAAATGACAAAAATGACAAAAATGACAAAAATGCAAAAATGACAAAAATGACAAAAATGACAAAAATGACAAAAATGACAAAATGACAAAAAATGACAAAAATGACAAAAATGACAAAAAAATGACAAAAATGACAAAAATAACAAATTTGTTCATTTCTCAATTTTGTCAATTTTGTCAATTTTGTCAACTTTGTCAATTTTGTCAACTTTGTCAATTTTGTCAACTTTGTCAATTTTGTCAATTTTGTCAATTTTGTCAATTTTGTCAATTTTGTCAATTTTGTCAATTTTGTCAATTTTGTCAATTTTGTCAATTTTGTCAATTTTGTCAATTTTGTCAATTTTGTCAATTTTGTCAATTTTGTCAATTTTGTCAATTTTGTCAATTTTGTCATTATTTTTTATTTTACATAGTATTCCGTCTCACGACATAACTTGACGAACATAATTCCTAAAATTAACTCGGTTCATAGCAACCGTTCTCCAATTTCTCGGGCACCCCACGTTCGCCAGATCACGCTCCACTTGGTCTAACCACCTCGCTCGTTGCGCTCCCCGTCGTCTTGTTCCTACCGGATTCGTAGCGAACACCTGTTTTGCAGGACAGTCGTCCGGCATTCTCGCAACATGTCCCGCCCAGCGTATCCGGCCAGCCTTCACCACCTTCTGGATACTGGGTTCGCCGTAGAGTCGCGCGAGCTCGTGGTTCATCCTTCGCCTCCACACTCCGTTCTCCTGTACGCCGCCAAAGATGGTTCTTAACACTCGTCGCTCGAATACTCCGAGTGTACGCAGGTCCTCCTCGAGCAATATCCATGTCTCGTGCCCGTAGAGTGTCTCGTGCCCGTAGAGAACAACCGGTCTAATAAGCGTCATATACAGGTTACACTTCGTGCGAGGGCTAAGTCTTCTCGACCGCAGTTGCTTGTGGAGTCCATAGTAGGCACGACTTCCGCTGATAATTCGCCTCCGGATCTCACGGCTGGTGTCATTGTCTGCGTCAATTTTGTCAATTTTGTCAATTTTGTCAATTTTGTCAATTTTGTCAATTTTGTCAATTTTGTCAATTTTGTCAATTTTGTCAATTTTGTCAATTTTGTCAATTTTGTCAATTTTGTCAATTTTGTCAATTTTGTCAATTTTGTAAATTTTGTCAATTTTGTCAATTTTGTCAATTTTGTCAATTTTGTCAATTTTGTCAATTTTGTCAATTTTGTCAATTTTGTCAATTTTGTCAATTTTGTCAATTTTGTCAATTTTGTCAATTTTGTCAATTTTGTCAATTTTGTCAATTTTGTCAATTTTGTCAATTTTGTCAATTTTGTCAATTTTGTCAATTTTGTCAATTTTGTCAATTTTGTCAATTTTGTCAATTTTGTCAATTTTGTCAATTTTGTCAATTTTGTCAATTTTGTCAATTTTGTCAATTTTGTCAATTTTGTCAATTTTGTCAATTTTGTCAATTTTGTCAATTTTGTCAATTTTGTCAATTTTGTCAATTTTGTCAATTTTGTCAATTTTGTCAATTTTGTCAATTTTGTCAATTTTGTCAATTTTGTCAATTTTGTCAATTTTGTCAATTTTGTCAATTTTGTCAATTTTGTCAATTTTGTCAATTTTGTCAATTTTGTCAATTTTGTCAATTTTGTCAATTTTGTCAATTTTGTCAATTTTGTCAATTTTGTCAATTTTGTCAATTTTGTCAATTTTCTCAATTTTGTCAATTTTGTCAATTTTGTCAATTTTGTCAATTTTGTCAATTTTGTCAATTTTGTCAATTTTCTCAATTTTGTCAATTTTGTCAATTTTGTCAATTTTGTCAATTTTGTCAATTTTGTCAATTTTGTCAATTTTTCAATTTTGTCAATTTTGTCAATTTTGTCAATTTTGTCAATTTTGTCAATTTTGTCAATTTCGTCAATTTTGTCATTTTTGCCATTTTTGTCATTTTTGTCATTTTTGTCATTTTTGTCAATTTCGTCAATTTTGTCATTTTTGCCATTTTTGTCATTTTTGTCATTTTTGTCATTTTTGTCATTTTTGTCATTTTTGTCATTTTTGTCATTTTTGTCATTTTTGTCATTTTTGTCATTTTTGTCATTTTTGTCATTTTTGTCATTTTTGTCATTTTTGTCATTTTTGTCATTTTTGTCATTTTTGTCATTTTTGTCATTTTTGTCATTTTTGTCATTTTTGTCATTTTTGTCATTTTTGTCATTTTTGTCATTTTTGTCATTTTTGTCATTTTTGTCATTTTTGTCATTTTTGTCATTTTTGTCATTTTTGTCATTTTTGTCATTTTTGTCATTTTTGTCATTTTTGTCATTTTTGTCATTTTTGTCATTTTTGTCATTTTTGTCATTTTTGTCATTTTTGTCATTTTTGTCATTTTTGTCATTTTTGTCATTTTTGTCATTTTTGTCATTTTTGTCATTTTTGTCATTTTTGTCATTTTTGTCATTTTTGTCATTTTTGTCATTTTTGTCATTTTTGTCATTTTTGTCATTTTTGTCATTTTTGTCATTTTTGTCATTTTTGTTATTTTTGTCATTTTTGTCATTTTTGTCATTTTTGTCATTTTTGTCATTTTTGTCATTTTTGTCATTTTTGTCATTTTTGTCATTTTTGTCATTTTTGTCATTTTTGTCATTTTTGTCATTTTTGTCATTTTTGTCATTTTTGTCATTTTTGTCATTTTTGTCATTTTTGTCATTTTTGTCATTTTTGTCATTTTTGTCATTTTTGTCATTTTTGTCATTTTTGTCATTTTTGTCATTTTTGTCATTTTTGTCATTTTTGTCATTTTTGTCATTTTTGTCATTTTTGTCATTTTTGTCATTTTTGTCATTTTTGTCATTTTTGTCATTTTTGTCATTTTTGTCATTTTTGTCATTTTTGTCATTTTTGTCATTTTTGTCATTTTTGTCATTTTTGTCATTTTTGTCATTTTTGTCATTTTTGTCATTTTTGTCATTTTTTTCATTTTTGTCATTTTTGTCATTTTTGTCATTTATTTCAATTTTTTGAAAAAAATTCAGTTTGACAATTTGGTTAGTCAATGTTGTCAATTTTGTGAATGTTGTCGGTTAAATCTTTTATGAAAATTTTGTCAATTTGGTCAATTCAAGTTTATTTTATAATCTTGATCATATCTGCTTTTTTAGTAATTTTTTCGAATTTCGGTTTCAGTTTTGCAAATTTTTTTTTAATATTCGCAAATCTGTCAAGTCAAGTCAAGTCCAGTAGTATTTATATTGGAATAAAAATATCCTTAAATCCATTGTAAATTCTTGCATCTTCTTGGCTATCTTTTTCATAAAGTGTCTTTTGAAGTGAAGTGTGCCAGTAAAGCTATTAGTAATGATATGTAGGTATTACATAGTTTTTATAAAATTATATGCTTAGAGATCATTCAATATTTGCACCCCGAACCATTCCAAACCATTCATGACGATTTCAACGTAGAAAAAAATATAAAAACATCATACTTTCTTCTGGTATCCAATAAGTTAGAAAATCTTCTGTAATAGTAATGATCTCATATTCTCAAACTCTGCACAACGTCATTCTGCCGTGCAACATCCGCTGGTCAGAAGCCATCCATTGAAGACAACAAAAAAACTCACGACTTCGTTTCATGCCTCTGGGTTTATTTTCTTCTTCCTTTCTCCACGAGCCAACCAGACGTCTTCGTCGCTGAGGAGAAATCAACTGTCATATCAAAACATCGATATCGCAATATGACATCTTGTTTCGGTTTTCTATCTATCAGCCCTATCGCTTTCGTTGCTCATTTCATCAATCGTGACTGGCAGCAGCACGTCATCAATCAGAGGGTGGGGGCGTTTGCTCTATCTAGTGAAAGGAAATGAAGTCACGGACTACATAAGGTTCTTCATTAGGTTTTTTTTCTAACTTAGATAGTGATCCTATGTGGTAATGGAAAGTTTTCGGTTAAAATGCCTTGAATTTAAACTCGTTGACTAGATTATGATTTTCGGTTATTTCTTCTACTAACCTGATCTGGACCGACGTATTTCTTAAAATATTTGAATTATTGGATGAGTCCAGCTCATCCAGAAGCGGCCATCAAACAAATCTCATGGATTGACGATAACCCTCTTTAAGATCAGAAATTGCGCAAACGAATCCAGATCAATTCTTGAGTTCGTTGACCGATCCTTCTGTTTGCTAACCTTTCAGCTAGAATCAATACCGGTAGAACTGAAGCAGCGAAATTTGAATACTAATTAAACAAACATTCTAAGCTTCTTTCACCTGCTGCCAGCAGAGCAGCCGTCAGTATCGGAAGGGGGCCAAACATTTCGAAAGATTTGATGACACTTCTGTCGGCACCACCTGGGCTGATAAAATTTTCCCCTGGAGGTCTGCTCATTTGAGCGCTTGAAACTATAGAGAAGACCACCCGAAGAAGATAAAATCGCCTATCGATAGTCCACCGGAAAGTGAGGGAGTAAGAATGTCTACGATAAATGTTGTGCCAAATACCAGACAAAGGTATAAAAGAAGTTACTTGGAAACATAGACGGTTCAGTAACATTTTATTCTTTCAATTGATCGAAATCGAACCGCAACACAAGACGCGTTGGAAAACGTTAAATTTTTTACGGTCGCCATTGGATTTATCTTGGGTTCGAGT
Organism: Uranotaenia lowii; assembly: GCF_029784155.1. Lineage (NCBI taxonomy): Eukaryota > Metazoa > Arthropoda > Insecta > Diptera > Culicidae > Uranotaenia > Uranotaenia lowii. Next base: position 65,000,523 of record NC_073692.1, on the reverse strand, counting down.
TGGGAGGCACGATGGAGAAGTCACTGAGGGGTCTGGCAATGATGGTTCTTCTGATGGTTGCAACTGGAAGCGATTTTCGTGGTGCGGGAGTTGCTGCTCAATTTACAGGTAGCACGTGATTTTCGGTTTTACTGTTCGATATCAGTGGGAAATTTGAAATGTGAAACAGTGAGATATTTGATTGATAAAAGCTGTAATTAAGTTGTGCTGCAAGAGGAAAATGGTGTTCGGCAACGAGATAATGTGCAATGCATTGGTGATATCTTAAAAGGCTTGAAAAAAGTTGAAGAAAAAAAACAAAGTTTGATGTTAACTGCCATCAAACCAAATATTTTCGATCACGTAGCAAAGCTTGTGATTTTTTATGAAAAAAATGGATTGATGCAGGAAAGTGATTTAAAAAATTATTCATGTACTGATGAAATCCAGGACTGTACCAAAATTTTAACCAAAAAAAGGTACTTTTCTCATGCATCTTGTGAAGAAATCGGATCGAAGATTTAAATCGGCGAAATAGTTTTTCAGTCCCTTTTATAAAAAAAATAAGGAATCGTGTATCATTGGCATATTCCGAAACTTTATCGAGCAAAAAATTCAACCAACATCATTATCAACTTAATTTTTACGCTCCAGCATAATTTTCTGATTAATTGTTGATCATACTCAGGCAACTAAAAGCATCATATCAACTGAATTTCGTGCATTCAAGTTTCACTGTTTAATGCACTCTCCACAGACTTCATAGGGAATTGCTTTTGATTTGGAAAGGGCTGCCAGAAAAGAGAGAAAAATCTTTGTCATATTTGTTCTTTCCAATTTGTTATTTTCAATAATTTGAGAAATCTACACATAGAGGAAACTCAGCCTCTTATCCTTTCTCGTGTGTAAACATAATTTTAGCAAGAGATTTAACAAGTTAATTTCGGCTCAATTTGAAAATGATTTGCCTCAAACATATATCTTATTCTGAACAAAAATTATTCATTATTTTTCGTTCATTTTCTATACATGTAATTTTCTTCCAATTTTAAATTCATTCAAATTTTAAATTGTTCTTTTAAAAAAAAACGAACGCTAACGCCGTTTACTAAATAAGTAATTTAAAAAAAAATATAGTTTTTAAATTAAAAGTGGTTGGATATAAATACACAACAGGATATTCTTTAATAGCAATTTTGTGATATGGCAATTTTTTAAATGATGATTCCATCAGCTATTTTCTCCAATTTGTCAATTTTCGTTTCTTTAGGAGAACTACGAACCTTAATTTTTCTTTATCAAAAATATTTTGAAATGATTCAACAATATTTGAATTTTTCAAGCAGACTATACAATTAATCATGCAGAAATCAACAATTTCATTACTTTTAGCTCAAAATTTAGGTAGCTCTTGATGCTTTCCAATTAAAAAAAAACTTCATTTATCGGAAAGCTCTTCATAGCGGTCAAGCTGAATTTGCTTTTTAACACCCCAATTTTTAGTTAAAACATATATTACGTGAAATTCACTTGAAAATTTCGTTTTATATCTTTATGTTCGTCATAGCTTAATAGGCCAGTGTAGGCAAAAATAGCAAGTACATTTCAGTGCAGAAATTAATTCTTTTATTCAGGAAAGTCACAAAACCCCTATTTCAAACTTTTCACTGAATACAATAAAGGAGTTCAAGTTTCAAGTTTTAAATTTCAGGTGCCTTTTAGATTTCTTTTTAAGTAGTTTTCGTACAGTTTGACACTCAAAATTATTCACAGTTCCCTCTCTATTTTGGCGCTGATTGATTTCGGCACGGTTCAATTTTGGCAAACGAACGCGTGTCAAAATCTAACGATTTTCTGGAACAGGAGTTTCAATGTTTCTCCGCATTCACCGAACCAAAACCTCCGTAAATTTCAATGGACAAAATGAGAGGATTTTTTTTAATATTATAGAGGGAAAGTGAAATCTTTCAAAACATTTTTTTCCTGTTTATTCATATTTTGACATCATAACAACTTCAAAGTATAGATAAAGGATATTGCGCTTTGCTATGTTGTTTATCTTTAATCTTCCATACGGTGAAGTGTTGTTGAGAACGTCTTTTTCAAATTTTGTAGATCAATAGGAGTTGAAAAATTATGATTGTTCGTAGAATTTGGCAAAATACATTTTTTGCCGATTTTTGACATATCACCAAAAATAGAGGGTATAAAACAAAATTTATACATTTTTGGTCTATCGGTCTAATTTATACATTTGGTCAAAACCAGTCAATGATGACCGAAAAAAAACGCAAACTAACACAAAATTCAAGATTTTATGATGTTTTTTTCTTATTATTAAAAATTTTTATTCCAGACTTTTCTTAAACTTAGTGTACATTCAAGTCTCAACTAATCTAAAAATTCAAAAATATAAGATACAGCTCAAGCACTTTTTACATTTTAAACATTTTCAAACATTTTTTTTTTAATTTGAGGTTATTTTTTTTCAGCAGCTTTATTGTAAGCTAAGATATCGAACGTTGTTACTATTTTACTTTTTTCTGTGACTTTTATATACACAATTTACAGTCATCAGCATCATTTTGAAAACTCCTAGATTTTCTGGCATCAGGAATAGACGTTTTAAACTTTAATTCTACTATTTTCAGAAGATTCAATATTTACCCTCATTAACCCTCATTCATCCTAGACATTTTTACTCGTTACATTTCCTGGAGTGTCAATTTTACACTCCAGACTAACATCAACCGATTTGTTCAAAATTTATAGCTGTAGAAATCTCGTAGTGTAGTAACTCAAAAATGATGTTCAGACTTAATTAATATACAACACTTCAGTTTTTCGTCATTTAAAGTCTAAGAGAAAAATATCAGAAGAAACATGCTTCGAAAAAAAAAATTCTGTAGATTTCTTAAATATTTCACTGAGTGTCCCAGAAAACTGAAGGCTGAAGCAATATTTTGCCCTAGAATTTTTTTAAGATCATGACCTCAAATAATGTAGAAACGTGATGAAGCACCGTACTTTTCAATCAATAAACCGTTAAATTATTTTCAGTCACAGTAATAAATTTTGAAGAATTTGTTGAAAAGTTGACATGATTTGACATATTTTGGCATCTTTAGACTATAGCGACTTTACCGTATATTGCACATCCGTGTACACAAAAGTCATACATATTTGCTCAGTCTCCTTTCCAGATATTTACACAACCTTAATTGGAAAAATGGGTCAGATTTAGCAAGAAAATGATTGCAACCATGATATAAGTATAAGATTTTGATCGTCTGAAAACTTTGAACCGAAAGTGAAAAACGACAAATGATGTTAAAACAATAAGAAGAATGGAAATAGACCGTTTTGCAATACTCATAGTCTAGATTTCCGATTCATTACAAATTATCCTCATGAATATTTAAGCTAACCTAACCTGAGAATGTGATGAAAGAGTTGATGGAAAATCTTTCTCAATTTTGTAATTTTTTTACAGCAAGAAGCAGCCAGTTTTTTGAGTTGATTTAACTTGTTGATAAACTTACTGCACTTTTTTTCGACTATAGAGCATGGAACTGAACCATTATTGGTTTAACCGGTTTCAGCATGAATTAGCTTAGCTTAGCTTGATTGACTACTCACATCCACCTTGAATCATTGAACCCGAAATGCATCTTAAAATGTCTTGATAAAGAATTTAAAAATATTCTAATATACTTGGTGATTGATTTCTAAATTTGGTTTAAATACAAGTCAATACATTTAGGATTCCAAGATCGCAGGCGTGGCTCAGTAGAACGAGTTCCACATCGCCAATGGTTGCTACTCCGTGATTGACCGAGGCCATCAATTTTGTTCAGAGGTCAAATGAACGGAACCTGGGATTGGCTACACATTCACAACGCACAAAACTGATGCTCTCTCTTTGAACATCAATAACGGCGCCGGCCACGTCCTAGTAGTCAATAGATAGGTTAGAAAAAATTAGAAAGGGATGAAAGAACAACTTTGAGCTTAAGGACCGAGGTCACCTCTGCATCCTTGCAAAAAAAAATTTGGTTGGGAATGTGGGGGAAAGGAAATTATAAGGAAACACTTTTGACTAGTGTTCAGCAGTGGCTATCAGCAATTTTTTCTCCTGAAATATATTCTTATTTATTAAAACATTTGAGCGAAATAAGAAACAACAATTAAGAATGGTGTTTATGACTAAAACACATTCGAAGTCAATCGTATATACTTGATTTCCATCTTTATCTGTATCTATAATAATTGTTGCTCACATAATTCAAAGTTCAAAATGATATTCGATCTGATGTTCTAAATCATATTTATGTAGGAATTTAAAAACGTATGAAAGGTGTAAAAGTTCAAATCTTTTGGAGAAAAAATCAGAAAGATATTGGAAATAAAAAAAAATAGTGAACCATTAGAGCAATCTAGCCCAAATAGAACGTTTCATCTTTAATTAGAAAAAGAAATGAAGAGAATGGTATCACATATAAAAACTAAGTTATTTTTTTTAGGAATTTAGATTGAAAGATTCATGTAATGACTTCCACCATTTGATAAGAAACATTAGGAATTAACTTGTGTCTTGTTTATGATTTAATCATAATATATATGAATAACGATCGCTTCAAAGTTTTGGACATTTGAATAAAGAAAAATTAATGGGAAATCAAGAAATTCTTAGCAAACTTTTGAATAAGTTAATCCAAGTTTAGGTTTGATACAAGAATAAAATTTATTTTTAAACCAAAAAAAAGGATCAATTTTGCAATAGAACTGATTAAATTTATATTTTGAATTTGTGAAATAACGATTGGTTTGAAAACATTTAAATTGTTCTATAAAAATTTCAAAATGTTTTTAACGACATTATTAATGTGGCACGAATATTTGTGAATAATTTTTCACATTGACAGCATTGTATTATTTAGGTAAAATTTACATGTTTTGATCAAATTATTACAAAAAAAAAAGAATACTTAGCTTAAACGTTTTCCGGATGGAAAACATCAATGAATGATTCCGAAGGTTTCATCCCCGATTAGCATGAATGGCCGACAGCATTCCAGGAAGACAGGATAAATCATCTTTTGACATAAGGGTTTGAGACCTTTTGAAAAAATTTCCGTCTTGTAGGGCTGATACCGGAAAACCTTCGGATTTGACTTGAAATTAACTTCACAAAAATTTAAAAAGGTTGAAACTTGGATTTGAACGGTCTCGAAAATTTTCTTTAAAAGTAAAACACGTCCGTCATCGACGGCCACAGCCTACCAAGTCCTCTTTAACCGGTTTCAGCATGAATTTTACAATAAGTTAAAAAAAATTTGGCGGAAATACCTTTTTCCCTTAAAGAAGTTTATATATAGATAAACGAAATGAAAATCAATTATTTTAAAATTTTAATAGTTTAAAAATATGAATAGTCAATTTTCCATAATACTGAATCAACATGATAAAACCCGGAAAAATACCATAAACAAACATATGATTGATTCCACCAGCCGTTTTTTGGAAAACCGGCTAAGTTCTAGAGTAGATTACACCAGATCTCGACGTTTCATGCGTGTTTAAGTCATTTGGCATCAAACTTTCGATTTTCTTGATTTCCTTTGATCTTCCATTTAATGATTTTCTAGAGTCAAAAATCGAAACTATGAGCGCTTTGAGGCACCCCAAAATCAAGTCCGATTGAGCTGAATTTTTTTTTCAGGTCAGTGTTTTGGGCCTTCAAAATGTACATGGTCGGTTTGCAAAATTCGACCATGAAGTTTTTCCCATACATCGATTGCAATCCTAATCTATAATTTTATTTAAATTTCTGCTTGTTTCTGTTTTTGATGAAAATTTCCTCATAGGGTTTTTAGGGATGGGCAATTAATTTCAGGTATGGAATTTTGGGCCATGAGAACTTTTCACTGTTTTTGTAATATTAAAGTCGTGAATCATTAGAGTAAGATAAACAAAAATTTGATATGTGATGATTATGCTTCTAAATAAAATTCTACCCGCTCATTTTCAACATCTTTCATTTCATCTAACCTTCTTTCCACCTATATAAAAATTTAATAATCTTTAGATGTCCCTTCTAAAAAGGACATCACTTTTCACCGCTAATGCCGACAAATTAAAGTAATTGATATCTAAATTTGTTTTCAAGATCATTTCAAAATTTACAGACATGGCGGACTTTCTATCATATCCGATTTTAACTGACTTCAGACGACATTTTATCGAGGGTTTGCAATAAAGAGACTTATTTGCATTTGAAATGGTAACGATCTTTTTTTTTACGACACTTTACCATCCTTCTGGCATTCGTGTCTGCAAATGGTGTTGATCAAAATTCCTCATCTGCTTTACAAATTGCAATAATCTGCAACAATTTGTAAATATTCTCTCTCCCTCCGAGCATTGGTTTCTCTCATTTTATCTAAAGCTTTCTAATTTTCCCGCACAAATTGCTACAACGTGCCACAAATTACCACAATTTCAATCATTGGCTGCACAACTTGTGTGGTCATTGAAGTTTCTTCTTCCTTTATATCAGTTCTTCACATTTTACACAATTGTTTTACTATTGCAATTGCGATTCGCAACACCATTGTAAACGACTTAAGCTATCATTTCCGTACTATTTCATATTTGCTGGGCAATTTTTAATTTGCAGTTAAAGGACAAAAAAAAGGCGTCTTTAAACAGTATTGAATTTTTTACGTAATATTGTTAAGAAAATAAATCGGATTCACTTTGCAAACGCACACTCACGTTTACATATAAATTATACAAAGCAAACCGGAATTCGAACGGGATCAGCTAGTATTAAAATAAAAATTTGATAAGTTCTGTGGTATAGAAATGTTGCATTAATCCCTGCTGTTGCATGATGCTCCGTTTTACGGTTATAATAACATTATATTTTGAAGTCCAGTTTTTTAAACTGAAAACTTTTAAAACAATTGTGCGTCATTCGATTCCAAATATGAATTATTAATTAATGGTTCAAATAGTTTCCATAAATATCTCATATCGATCAAAAATTGAACGAATATATTTAAAATCAACCACCTTAACGAGCACTCGAGGCAATCAAACTAAAATTAAATTTTAATTCTAGGGCCAACGCTAGCCTGTGGTGGAACGTCGCTGCTCAAAACCACTACTCTCATCACTCCGGCCCTAGTGAGCACCAACTGTGTTTACAAGATCCGTGCCATCAACCTACGCGTGTGCCAGGTAATGCCTCTAACAAGCCTCAAATGGCAACCATACATAGCCTCAAATGTGCATCTCTAAGCTGGGTTTCATTTTTCATTTCCCCAAAAATAGCTCCGGTTGGACTTCAACTCGTTCAATCTCATCGGCCCATCGATAACGCCAAGCGTGCCGTATCCTCACTGTAGTAGCGATGTCCTATCGGTGGAGAATCTGGATTTTACACTCTGCGGCGAAAATAGTGGACAGCATCGTGAGTATTTTTTTTAATGTTTGATGATTGGATAGAATAATATAAATTTAATTTCATTAGTTGAAATTTTCGGAGAAAAACTGTTATTTAAAAATTGATTTCGATTTTTTTTTAACAGTGTACGTTCCATTTACGCCCTCGGTAACGGACCTTACGTTCACCATCGAGTTCAAGTTGGCACCTTCGGCCGCACGTCAGAGTACACCGTACTGGAACATCCGCGTGCAGCAGCTGGAATGTCCGGTGGGGGCGTCATTTGCCTCGAAGGCAGCGTTCCGTGCCGAGTTGCCTCCCCTGGTCAAGACCTTCCACAATGATCTGGGTGTGTTGGCACCGACCGGTTGTCTTCAGTATCACACCGCCAGCAATGGAATCATCAAATCGTTCAACTTCGATAACGGCGGTCCGTATCCGGCCAATCTGAATTACGCCATCTGCTTCCGGCGGGGTCGGGAAAGTGAAGGGCTTCGATTGCATGCCTCGGTGTTCGATTTGGGCTTTGGTTCCGCTGATGGCTACGATGGGGCCTGTTTCGCGAATATTGCCACCCCCGGCCGATCGGAAGATTATCTGTACATCCCAAATGCGGTGGCTGGAAACGACCCACAGCAGCTGGTTCGGGCAACGCGATTCTGCAGCAAAAGTATCCACCAGAAAACTGTTGAAGGTAGGTGCTGTCGACAAAATTTCTGTCAGCTCAACCCCCAAATGCTAATCAATCGATTAACCACTTGCAGCAACCCCTCCAGGACCTTATGTGTTACAATTCAACAGTGACAGCATTTATGGTGCCAATGGAGCAACCGAAACTGGATTCCAAATTACCTACGAAATTATCTGAGTCCCAGAGAAAAAAAACAATCCCCCCCAAAAGCCCCAAAAAGTTTGAATCAATCGATACCTCTGTCAACTGTTCTTGGATTAAGATGTTTTCATGTATAAACGACTCGACGCGCCCCCTCTTTGAGTGGTGCCTTTGCAATACACAATGAATTTATTTTCAACGTTCGTCTCATAAACTGTGTACCTGTTCTGAGTCAGTCCCCCGAGAGTGATACTGGCAGTGGACGACGACACACTCTTGCTCATTCGAATAAAATACTTAGATAAATTAACGCTACTCCGATAGATTTAGTTAGCTGTAATAATTTATTTAAACTTAACAAAATATATACAAATACAACCGAGTCTTGACTGCTGCTAACCAATTCCGATGAATGTTGATATGCTAGAGCGATAACTGATTGAAGTCGAACTGAGATGTGAGAACCAAAAAAAATAGACTTCCATAGAAAAATGATTCAGAAAGTTTTCAGTAAAACATAGATTGTGTTTAAATACTTTCTTAGAGTTTGGGTAAGTATGCAGCTTCGGTGTGTTCTCATTTGCACTTCTGATTTTTCACAAAAGAGACAAAAATATCTACAGTTGTGTTCAAAAAAGAATGAAATCGCGTGAAGCAGTGCACTCACTTCCAACTTTGCCCAAATGTCATTTTTGTCTGGATTGATGTCCCATTTTCGATCGCGTGAATCGATTTTTATGAAACTCTGCTAAGTACTAGATCAAAGATTTTTACATCTTTTGGCTCAATTTCTAGTATTTTCCAAAATACAGCAAATTTTGTGAAGAAATCTCAAACTTCCCTTTTTCACGGGCATAGCAGTATTTTTCAGTCATAGTAAAGCAAATTTTGTGAAGTGTTAGTTGGATAGTTGAACTAGCCTTTGTGAAAATTTCAAGAAAAAATATTAACCCAGACAGAAATGGCAGCTGGTCAAAGTTGGAAGCGAGTGCGTCGCTTCACGCGATTTCATTCTTTTTTGAAAGTAACTGTACATTCAAAAAACTATTCAAATTAATACTATGTGAAAATGCTCATAGAGTTTTGCCCCCCTGAAAATCATGTGAAATCTATGTGAATTTTAGGTAGTAAACAGGGCTACCGTAGAAAAAAAAATATTCATGTTACAGTAGTTTTTCGATTTTATCACGGTCAAAAAAATTTCACCGTGAATATGGCGAAACCGTGAATTTGACGAAACTAAAAATTAAAGTGAAAAAAAGGATTTTTATTGTCTTTAATCAATAATTTACAAGGTTTTAGTGGTGGAAACGTTTTGTATAAATAAATTTTGATCATAAGATGTAATTATACATACATATAATAATTATCAAAGATAACTAAACACAAAGGATCGATTTCAGTTCAAAATATTCATCTCTATAGCAATTTTTTCTCTTGAATTAAAACCATGTTGAATATCAATTTGATAGTCTTCTTCTAATTAAAGTGAATTATTTAGTTTTTATGGAAATTCAACAGTCTTTATCTGTTATCTATGTCAATTTTGAAAAAGAGTTCAAAGGAAAATGCATCAAAAAAAAAAAATTTTCAGCAAATTCAAATTTCAATATTTTAAACTTTACCTCTTTGATTAACAAAAAAGTTTACCTTTTCGAAATATATTTTGAAATTTGCTCAACTAATACTTTTGAATTGTGTTTCTAGAAATTTGCTTTATGGGCAGATAATCCTTTGTTTTTCATATGTAGAAAAACAGAAATCTTAGTCCTTTTTTACACATTTTGAGGAAAAGCTAGCAGTATTTCATTTTGATCTTCCAAAATTATTCATTCAGACAATACACAAGGACGTCCAATCAAGATTGCGCAGATTAAAAAAAGAACTCAGAGACAATTATCTCTTTTAAAAAAATGCTTCAATTCACCCACATCTTTGAATTGAATTCGCATAGCCAAAAAAGTTTACTTTTTAAGAGCGGCTAACCAAGCACAAATAATAACACTAGCATTGACGTGACGTGAAAATACTTATGAACATTAATTCAAATGTTTTTAAAATCCAAATGACGATTTTAAACACTATACAGCTTGTCGTAGTCCCAATTCAGGACTAAACAATTAAATCATTTCAAAATGACTCCGCCGGCGCGAATCAAAACAAACGAACACGGGCCAGCCAGATGCCCAGCACATTACGTTTGCTTTACAAGCGTTTTCCTAGGGATGTAAAACATTGTCAGTTTTTAAACCTATGAACGAGCAGATCAGCTTTTCAAGTCATCCGTCTTTGACTTCGAAAGTATTTAAAAAAAAAAAAAAAATTGAGCTTGTAAGAAGTGTTTAAGAAATGAAAGGGCAGCTTCTGAAAGGATAGGGACCTGCATTTCACGGAAATACATGTATAATTTCCGCCTTTTTTACAAACATAGCAATACACCAAGGTATTTTTTACGCGATTTTTTTTAAACGGCTGTTTTACACGGTTTTCGGGAATTAACACGGTTGTTGAGGTCTTCTGTCCCATGTCTCATGTCTCAGATCTCAGGTCTCAGGTCTTATGTCCTATGTCTCATGTCTCGGATCTCAGGTCTCAGATCTCAGGTCTCAGGTTTCAGGTCTCAGGTCTCAGGCCTCAGATCTCAGGTGTCATGTCGAAAGTCTCAGGTCTCAGGTATCATGTCTCAATTGTTATGTCTCAAGTCTTAGACACCAGTTCGCAGGTCTCAGATCTCAGGTCTCATGTCTCAGGACTAAAGTCTCAAGTCTCAGGTCTTTTAAGGTTTTTTACACGGTTTTCCGCACGGTTTTTTACACGGTTTTGGGAATTAACACGGTTTTTTTGCACGGTTTTTTTACGCGGTACGTATATCAGTGTAAAAAAAACCTTACTGTACAGGAAAAAAGTGTTCGGTCAATCGCCGTTAATGTTCAGATTATAGGATTGTATCAAAAATTTAATCTCAATCAACTATAAACATCTTTTTACGCTTAATGAATAATGTATGATAGAAATCTTAAAATTATTTCAATTATTGATAATTTTTTAAGAAACGTTTAAGGGATTTGGATTTAGAATGTAATACTCTCAAATCATTTTTTTTTTCATTGAATCTGATTTTTAAGCTTGAACTCAATGTATCTTCATGATTGTGAATCAGTAGATGTAATGAAATAATCCTATGCACAAAAATCAAATTGCCCATTTAGGCAACATCCTCATTATTTAAAATTTGCCAAATTTACACGAGATATAGATATGTTAATGTTCACATTAATCACTTTTTAAAAAACACTTTATTCACTGATCTCTTAAATCGACTGATCTTAACTACGCACGAAAACTAACTGACTGACTCTAACTAACTCGAGGACTTCTAGACCGGTCACACACCTGCTGCGTCGATTGTCGGCGTTGCTGGTTGGTGTCCGATGTCCGGCGGCTTCCGTTGGTTGTAGCCTGTCGCGACACGTTTGCTACCTGTGGGAACACGGGCGAACGGTCGCGCATGTTGCTGACGTTGCGTCTGGGTTCGCGCCACCTGTTGACCGGGGGACGCGATATCACCTGATGACTGGGGAACGCGATATCACCTGATGACCTGCTGGTGCACAAGGATTGCTGATGGTGCAATATGAGTGCACCGGGTTTCTTCTGAAGAGTGTTGGGGTCTATCCATAACTTCCCCCTTGTTAGATTGAACCGTCTCGGTTCAGTTCTGATTGCGACGCTGTTTCTGTGCTGCTTGCTGGGATTTGAACTGTGAGTTTCAATTTCAGATTACGAATTTCCTTCTTTTGGGAAATGAAAATGGCAATGACGATGGATGTTATCAAGATTGTGGTTCCGATACTGAATGTTTTAGTTCTTTGGTGTAAATTCTGTAGGTATTTTAAGTTGTTGCGGTTATTGATGTGTACTTCTTCCAAGTTTAGTATGGATTCTGCTTTAACAGTTGCTTCTTCCACGTACGTCGAATGGATTGGGAGAGTTTTTGGACTCGTTTCTCCACTGAAGGTTTTGTCGTCAAATTGTTTGCCATTTAAACTTATGGAACAATTTTGGAATTTTATAAGGATGGTTCCCGTAATGTTTCTCGGACCAAATCCACAATTATTCTGTAGTAAAGTTGGTTTTACAGAATTCTTGATAAGTAAACCGAGGTTGTCGATTATTTTTATCTCTGATGCTGTATGGATTTTAACAAAGGTACAGTTGCTGGGAAATCCTCGTAGTATTGGATGTAGGCAATTATCGTCAGAAACGTTGAAAAGCTTTTCGACGTGACAAATGTTGTTTCCTTCAATGTTCATACACTGGTTAGTGATTAGGTATGACTCGTCGTTGTTAATTATAGCTTTTGTTGCGTTCAGGTCGATGACTTTCTCGCCTATTGGAATCGGTTCTATTTGTAGTTGTTTGTATATGCCTTTTCTAAACTTGGGTATCTTGATAACCAATATTATGTTGGAACCATTATGGAAAGCTATCGGTTCCAAAAACTCGTAAGTTTGGTCGTAGCTCGTGATCGTTATCCCTTGTATCTCGAGAAGGTGCGTAGCAAACTCTAACTCCGATGGTTGTAGGAAAGCTTTGGAAATCACGCCAAGTTTCGAAAGTTGTAAGGATTCGAAGATGATGTTCAGCTGATGTTGGACCTCGTCGATGTGGAATATGATGTTGTGTAAGTGCAGTATGTGTTTCCAGTCCACTGATCTATCTAAACCTAACATAGCTTGTTTCACAAAATCGTTAATTTCTTTTGATTGTAAATAAGCTTGTTTCGTTAAATTATTTATTCTATCTTCGAAAAGTTTGTTGATTTTAATTTGTTCGTTATTTTCGGTAATAAGTGCGTTGTTGGAGTTTTCTAAAGTTTCTATTTGCAATTCAATCTTTAGTAGGTCTTCATTGTCTAGGTTCCCAGTAATAGTTTTTATTGCAGATCCTAAAAAGTTCAACGACCTTTTTGTTTTTCTAGGTTTTGATGTTAAGTTGTGGAGCAAAAGAAGTGCTTGGCTGTGTTTTTGTTTTAAAATATAAGTGATTTCTTTGATATTTGGATTCTCTCCTAGTTTTTGTATAATTGATTCATATTGTTTTAGTATAGCTATGAAAGGGTAGAGGTTAAATTTATGATAAAGCCTATGGGAACCTTCTCTTATTAGCACTGTATTTGTCTCAAACGCTATGATACCAGGGTTTCTATTCATGTCGAAGATTTCCATGCTGCAATGGATATTTTAAGATAACCAAAAACAGAAGGGTTTCTCTAAACACAAATAAATTCATTAAAAAAATACGGTTTTTTTCAATCTAGTAGAACATCATTTGCAATTTTCAAATAGCGCTTGAAAAAGATCTTTTTGTCCTGCTCAAGACTTACATCGATGTGACCGTCTAGCATTCCATCTTCAAACGAAAGCTAATCCAACTGGTGGTTATTTCAATATTCAACTTGGTCGCAACCCTTAGCAGTCTACCATCATGTAAGTAAGTAGCTTACTCGAGGAAGGTTTATTCCCAGATGAGACATGAAATGTTTGGTGGACTAAGATGTGTAGGACCGGCTCTGGGCAAAGAAGCATCAAGGCGTCAATCGTGATGAATGGCAAACACAATTTCATAACTTTTTCTCACTCGTAAACGTACACACGCGTGCATGCTCGAGGGAAGGTTTTCCTTACGTCATCCCCCCATTCCGTATAACTTGGTTCAACATTTTTCAAAACAGTCTTAAGATTGAGGCTGATGCGAAAGTTAAGGAGTATCACCAATGACATGGAAATCGAAAAACTGAGAATGTAATCGTCAAGTATCATCTTTGAGGCAAAATTTGAAAGTTAAATTTGTATTTGAATTTGAATGTTGGATCAGTTGTTATATTTATTTATGGGTTTTTTTGCAACTTTGCAGTTGTTTAAGTTTATGCTTTAATAAAAACTAGAAATTTTGTTTCTCAAACTTGAAGAAAAAATATTTAAAAAGTTCTATCCACAGGTTGAACTGGAACTACGTTTATCTAACGTGATGTTTTACTTACTTCATCTGCATTTTCCCAGTATCTTGATATGGGAAGTCGCACACACACTGAAATAGGCACACACGTGCTAACAGTGCCAATTTTCCCAGTCCGAACCATCGAGCTCATCATTCCAAGTGCTAACTCCGGAACGGACTTCATTCACAGGGATAAGAGATCGACAGCGGAGGATACAAACTCAACACGTGTATCCAAAACGGATGGGAATGCCAGGAAAAGAGGTGTATCACTCAGTGGGATCAACTTTTATTGCCTGTATACACTTTACACGGAGCCCATTTTCTTATGGCCAGGGCCATGAAGGCAACTCTTGGGCACATCTTCACCTTGCTACATATACTTGTAAGTAGGTACGAGGGCCTCTTCTCATATGTTTGGATGTGTATATGGTGAAGTTTACCTGGTTGGTGGTTTACCAGACAGCATCCTAGAGAGGGATGATTTTATTATCATGGAGTTTTATTGAATTTAATTATTAATATCTACCGATGGAAATTGTTGCTCCCTTTTGGGGTTTTTTTCTCCCGACATGAGGAAGAGCAAATGGGAGCGTTTGTGTGTGTTGATACATTTTCAAGGATCTCGAAAAGTCGGTGGGGAAAAACAAACAACGGATGGAGGTGAGAGAAAAAGAGGTTCGGTCTAAGGATAAACTATCTATGTGGGCGGGACGGTTTCGTTCAAGGTAACCCGAGATCGATAAAACTCAATTTAAGTGGCGCTTGTGGAGGTTTACATTTTGAAACAAATGGTATATGTATAGGTTTTGTATCATTAGAAAGCTAAAAAGCTATTATTAAAAATATCTTTTTAACATTTCTAGTTCGTGTTTTCTCTTTTGGAGATTACAAAAATAACTTTAACCATGCTGAAACAATTAAAAATTATCCTTTAAAATGGTTTACAATCTTCATTAGTCGGGGATGTTTTTCAAAAAATGACGATTTGGTTTTTGTTTTTCAAAGTTTGATTCTTAATGGTAGTTTAAAGGTAGCAATCCGGATGAAGCATTCATCCTTCCAGTATTAATGTTAGACGCAACAACACCAGCAATGACGGTCAACCCCATAACAGTATACTTGACTCCCGTTCAAGTTTAACAGCTAATAATAAAACCTTATCGGAATCAACGATTCCTGTAGGGACGCACCTTGCGTTATACCATAACCATTGAACAGACCTAAAACGAAACGTAACGTGAACGATCGACGAGCAACTGTCAACAAGAGTAACGGCAAGAGCAAAAGGGAAGGAGAGGAAAACGGGGACTTGGATTGAGACGCTGGAACGGATTAGACGTGTGTAAGGTTGCGGGAAAAGTTCGAGATTTTGTGGAATAAATTTGCAGTGGAGTTATAAAAGAAACGTTTCCTTTGATTTTCTACATTGGCGACGAAGAAACAATGGATCGATGTTTTTTTTTGTGATGGCCTTAAAAAACAATTTTAAATATGAAAAAAAGTGATTTGGTTTGGAACAAAATGGCGTCCAAACGAAGAGTTCTGCCGAATTTATTGATTGTCATTTCAAAAGTAGCATGAGCATATAAATATATTGGATGACGTGTTTAAATAAAAAGTGTTACTGTTTTGTTTTGTGTTTATTGCGTTCTTAGGGAGCGGGAGGATCATAGCAAGCCTTGGTCGAGTGCGGTCGTGATTTTCTCGCTCTTGAATTTTTTTTGCGCATGAGTTTTCGGGGAAAATTAAAATTTTTAATAATTATTTCTTATTGTAGTGAGGATCGATTTATCAGAAAAGTTTTTCATCTGATTGCAGTAATGAAGAAAATGTTTTCTCCCCGAGTTGAATTCCGATAAGGTGTCGTGCGTTGTGGTTCTCCTGTTTCGATAATTTAAGTGTGGTTTCCGATTGATTCAGAAAGATTTCATTTTTTTTTTTGCAAAGTAAATTGAGGGGAAAACTACACAAAATAATAATTGAAGAAGACATAAAACGACCTAAATCTGAATAAAGTGCGGCATCTTAATTTGCATTGCAATAACAGCGGCAAGTTCCCGTGTAGCCGGTTTACCGTTTAATTTTGAAGGAGTATAGTATTTATTTGAAATTGTCAAAATTAAACCACCCGCGCAACATGTGATCATTATCAATCAATGCGAACTTTTCAATGATTTTGTTTCTGAAATATTGCAGAAAAGCACATAGATTTACGTCTCCGTAACTGAAAAACGTCCCCCGTGCATTTGCATTCATTTCGTGCTGTCGTGTAGAAGTGTTTTGGTGTAAAAGTACCGTATCGCATACTTCAACAATTTCACTGGCTGTGAATGGATAACAAATATGATAAACGGACCTAGACTGCTACAGAAATTGAACGCTTTGTAACTTTTCCTTATGTTTTATTTTTTTCTTTTAAAGATCTCTTTAAAGGGTAATACGATTGAAATTTATTTTAGAAAAATTAAAATTAATTTATTTATTACCAAAAAGTATTTAACTACAAAAGTATGAGGCAAAGATTTTGAACGAGCCGTAAAGTTTTTCAAAAGAATTTTCTGCAAAACTTTCCTAAAATTCCACTTGTTTTCAAATTGCATCGTCTATAACTTTTTGATTCTTCATTCCAAGTTTTTAGTTGTTATTTCATTTCAAGAGTGGTTTCGAGGATAATTGATGAGATAGAGATTATAGTGAGGGAAACAGCTAGCTTTTAGGAAGTTCGAATGGTTGCTTTTCTAATTATTTGAGAGTTCATAAATCTTTTTTTATTTTCTAATTAAAACACTTCGTAAATATTATTAGGATTTTTCTTTGGAAACGTTTAGGAGCATAGAAGGTGTAGGTCAACCAAAATCGCACCATTTTCCAAAAATGGCTCCTGATTCAAACCTCTCCCTTACTAAAACAACCCTTCCTGAGATACTTGAATATAGATTCGCAGACTTATTGACGGTTTCTATAGCTGGTGACTCATCCAAGCCTGGTAAATTTTAGTCAAAATCTTTTCTCCTGACCAACGTCTAATAGTCAATGTTATCGAAAGAATATCAAAGTCGTCTTCCAGTTGAATAACCAAGCTACAATATCAGTCAGGCAGCAATGTCAATATTGAATGACATTTTTGTACTCCACTCGCATCACACAATCGGTCGTCTTTCTTTTTCATTTTTTGGCTTTGTTGGGATGGATTTTACGTTATAAGTTGCGCAACAGTTTAAAAAATGTAGATGTTGGCTGTAAGAAGAAAAAAGTCATAGCAAGTATGATGTCGTTCATTCAACTTGGTCATGACATTGTAAGTTTATGTCGCTGACCAACAATCATTATCGCATGATATGGACATGCTAAGCAGTTTCAAAGACGGCTGATATTGGCTGTCTGGCACTCATTATTTGCAGCTCTGGACTTATGATTGCTTCAGAGTTTTTCAAAACAAGCTTTTGAAGAAAACAGGAATAACAGATTAATGGTTGATCCTATAAAGTATCCTATTAACAACCCTTCCTGCATCCCTCTTTGACTACTAGGACATGGCCGGCGCCGTTATTGATCGTTTTTTTTAGGGATAGCATGAGTTGTGTGCTTTGAGAATGAGTTGCTTATCTCGAGCTGCATTCTTTTGGTCCTTGCACAAAATTGATGGCATCGATCAATCATGGAGAAGCAAACATTTGCCACGTGGAGCTCGTTCTACTTAGCCACGCCAGCGATCATGAAATGCGAGATGCATTGAATGATTTGATACAATATCTATTATATAAAATTCTCTTGTAACGGTGTTTGTAGTACTACTCCTCCGAAATGACCCAAATGATTCGAATGAAATTATTTTTAGAATATTCTGTAGACATGCGAATCGGTTTATATCGAATAAAAATAACCAAAAGTCGCATCAATTCTCCGTTTTAATTAAATTTGTAGTTTTTTCAATCAAATTTAAGTCATGGCTTCCATTTTTTCGAGATTTTTTTTCCTTTGGGCGCCGGCCGGGCGGTTTGTTTTTCGTCTCCATGGTCGAGGCGTCGCGAGCAAACATCGAGAGAGGGTAGTAACCATGGCATAGCATACTGATTGTGATTAGTGGGAATATTTGGGCGCGCTATTTTCAACCAAGCATGATTTCAATGCAAGTGGTGGCCATATGAAGCCTAGATGTGTTTTTTTCTTCTTGATTCCTAGATCATTTGTACAGCACATAGTAATGAATGAAGCCTAGATGTGACCCAAATTGATATTTTGCCGATCAAATCAAAACCGTTTAAACGATTTAAAAAAATTAAACTTTAATTTGTGTTATTTAAAGAAGGAATTTTCGTCTGAAAAATATTAATTTAGTACTGATGCATATGAAATAATGGAATGACTTTTTAAGGACATTTGAAAAAAGAAAAGTCGAAAGATTTGGTTTATAATCCAATACGCCTAGAAACATTTTTCGAACATGTACAAATGTGCTTTACTGAAGTTGTATCAAGCGCCTTTAAGTTAACAGAACAACTACAAAATCCGTTGAAAATGAACAGACACATGAACTGAACAAGAGCCTGTCCTTTTTTTTTTGATTGATATTCCAGAAGCATATTTTTTTTGATAGCAGAAGCAGATTTTTTTTTGATAAGTTTTTATGATGACCTGAAAGTGTTGAAAATAATATTAACTCCTGTCATTTCACACGGTGAAACAAGTGGCAGCGCGCTATTTAGCCATGAAACATATACCTACCAAATATTCTCTTAAATAGTCAGAAAGGGTATCCCGAGTGTTAAATCTGAAGCGGATATTCAAAAATTAATAAACGTCTTCGTAAATGAAGGTCTTTTGGTTAAACAGTATTCAGAAAAATTGAAGTACCAAGAATTATTTTATTCTGGAGAAAAACTGCAGATATATCAATGAAAGGTGATAAAAAAGACAAACAGGAACAAGTTTTAAATTAAAAACTCCCGGCACATAAAAACTTTATAAGTAAAATGCCTTAATGAAACCTTTTGTAAATTAAAAAAAAGTTTTAAATTTATTTTAAAGTCTTTCTTTTTCTTTTTGAAAGAATATGATAGTTTAACTGTGATGATATCCATTTGCACTTGCCCCGATGTTTCTTTAATAAAAATAACAATGTATAATAAAGAAAGACACTTAAATGTTAAAGGTTTCGAGGTAAATTTACATGACCATTTCTAGAAAATAGAATGAACACATGAAATCATCGTAGCCTTAACAGATTAGTTCTTTTTATGTTTTTTAATTTTTTTAAACCAGCATTCCAATTAAATGTTGTTGAATCTTGAAAATATCACATAATCTTAAATGAAATCGTTAATCACCTTCAACACTGTTAATAACAAAAAAATTAAACATATTTTTTCTCCCTTCAAAACCAAAATAAATTCCTTTGAACATTAAACCAATAAATCAAGAAAACTTGATTTATTGAGTTAATATTTCACGGAATAAAATTTGCAATTTTTGCTCCGACAAATAAAAAAAGGGCGAACTTTTTTTTTGGACGTGGTTTTGATGAAAATATGGATATTAATAACCAATGCTTCCAAGGGTGAGGATAGTGAACAGCAAGCTGCTTGAAAATGGTTTGTAAAATATCTTCTCTAATGTTTTTTATTTCTTAAGCTCTAAAAAAATGTACCATCCAAAGCTGTCCGAAACTAGAAGTGCTGCGCTAGGCAGAATAATGAGCAAATACCCCAAAAATTGTCCCGATATTCAAAATTCTTCTTCCATAAAGTTTCATATGCAATATACTCCAATAAATGAAATTTTTTCGATTTCGGTTCCAACCTTAAAGTGATCTTGAGCCAAGCGGAGTAAATCAACTAAATGGTATATAATAAATGAAACATAGATATAATCAACATATGTTATTTTTGGAACAAGTTACAAAGAGTGGATTTCTTTTAGCATAAGGCTTGCCAAGTTTGATGGTTACGTTGAGTGCTGAAAATATCAAATTTGCAACGGGAAGCTGATACCTGATACCATTCGGCAATATTAAAAGCATCCGAATGAAAGAAATGTAAATGAAAAGTATTCATGTAAGATGCATGTAAGATTGATTGGAGCAAATTTTTTGATAATTTATGAAAACTCCCGTAGAATTGAGTTAAAATTCCTAGATTTGATTCCGATATAATTAAGCGGGATAATTCGAGCAAACGAAAAACTTGGATATGGGAAAAAAATAGGACATGTTCAAGAAAGCGAGACGATTAACAACTCATGATTTGATGCTTTTTTGAAGTTTAACAGCGAAAAAAAAAATGGAAATAGACACCAAGTTTAACATGGTAAGACGAAGTTTACCAGGTCTGCTAGTAATATTATATTTTTATTATAATCATGAAGAAAATTGTGGTATTTTGGAAGATTAGTTAAAACATTTCGGGCTTAATGATTTAAGGTGGATATGCGTACTCATACAAGCTAAGCTATTGCGTTCTAAGTGGTGTGCCACATTCTGAGGAATGTTATCAATTTGTTTTTAGTTGTTGTATTTGAAATGAAGCATATGCGAGCATATTCATAAATATTATGAATCTAGCAAGTCGTTCTGTGTAACAATTCGTGTTCATGTGATGATGGAGCTAGATGTGAGATGTGAGCTAGATAAGTACGTTACAGAAGTACAGGAAGTACTCAAAGAAATCTTTATTATCGATACCATAGTTGGAGGATGTAATTCCGAGGAGCTAAGTCGTCGTATATTTCTGAAGGACAAATCTCTTTCAGAAGTTGAGGAACTTGGTGCGATGACTGAAGGAGTAAACCAGAAAATTAAGGATATTGATGCTTTGAACCAACATCCGCAAACAGCTGAACTGGTTTTCAAAGTGCAACAATTCGCGAGCTGTGAACCGTGACAGAACCCAGAACAAACATAAGGGAACATCCATAAATGACGTAGCTTTTTTTACTAGTTTTTATACCCCCCCTCCCCCTCGTAGCATTTCGTCACAAAGTCATAGACCCCCCCCCCCCCCTAGATAATAACGTAGCTTTAATAAACCCTCCCCCCCCCATTTTTAAAAATCGGTTTTTAATTTTTACTTTCATTATCAGCATTTTGCAAAGAATAATACAAAAAATAGAAAAAAAGGGGAAAGAAGTTATAAATGGAAGTTTAAAAAAGCATATCAAAGAGTCAAAAAAAATCAAGCTACCTTTCAACAAACAGGATAGCTAGTAAGTATTCAATCAGTAGTTGCGTCGGTCCAAATAATCTCCATTTGGGATTCCAATGAAATCGTTGGGCAGCTTTCCTCCATCGTTTGTTCGGCTAAAATAATTGCATCTGCGATGTCAGCTGCCTCCACTCACTCTCTATCGTCCTCCGGAGTGATGACCAGCACTTCGTGTCCTCTTTTGCCTACAATTCGTTTTGGACGAATCTTTCTATCCGAGGCTGGGGCCTTGTGAATTTTGCTATGCTCCTTTTGGAGAACATTTGAAGCCAAATATAAATTACATTTCTTGCATATACGCTCCTTGATACGCTTGAAAACAGTCGGGCAGTAGGAGCCAAAAGCTACATGTTCAGACTAGATTGAATTAGGCATAATTTTGCTCAATTTGGATTTTTTTTTTCGATATTTAATTAAAGCTACGTAGCTTTACTTGAACCCCTACCCCCCTCTCGTCACACATCGTCACACAAAGTCAAACTCCCCCCCCTCCCCTTCAAATGCTACGTCATTTATGGATGTTCCCTAAAACGAAACCCTATGGTAATCGCAGGAAGATGGTCTGTTTCAGTTGTGGCACTGAAGGTCACATTAGTTTTGCTGAGTAAAGCTCGAGGTCACCAGTGCAACAAGGTTGGCCATTTCGAAGCAGTCTGTGAAAGCAGATCCCAATTCGAGGAAGCCGTGATCGAAGAAATCGTGGATCGAAAGGTTTGGATCACAAGAAGGTTAATCTTGTCGAAAATTTAGAAGATGTTCTGCCAACTAACAACGAAAACAATGGTACATTTCAAAACAAATAACAGGATCAAAAGATGTACTCTGAAATTTCTCATTGACTCAGGTTCCGAGGATTTACCTAATTAATAAAGACACTTGGGAAACTTTGAAGAAGAAGGATGTACAAGTCCACGATTTCCTCTCCTTCTATTTCGCTCTTGCCGGTGCAAGGTGCGTCCCTACATCCCTCCCAAGACTTCAAAGTCTAATGAGGTATATAGTTTTGGAACAAGGTTGGTTCCTGCCGAAATCTCACACCGAATTATTAGCACATCTCGGCCAAACAGCTGCCTCCGTCGAATTCCATTCTGCCGCTGTTCAATGAATAGGAAAAAATTGTCACCGCGCTGGACTCAGTATTCGTCTCAGTCATACGATAGACAGTAACCTGAATACGATCAAGATCTTAATAGTTATTTGCCAACGAACGCTTCATCTGAAGCTGGAATTCTATTGACTGAAACACTATTTTCTGCTGGTTTATACCAGATCTGCAGCATATCGAACCATAATCAGCGTTTCTTAGACCTTGCATTTGAAATCGATCCCGTCTACGTGTCAATCTTTGAATCACCCATTCCAATAATTCCTGTTGATAGCCATCATAAATCGTATATTTTATGCATCGAAGTTGATCAAGAACTTTGCCCTTTAGAAGAGCCTGTCGGAGGACTTCATTTTGTTTTCAAGAGATGTAACAAACCACTCAACAAACTGGTAATTTCTTTATGTAGTAAGCGATGTGGAGTCCGGCTGTTGAAGATTAATTCTATTTTCAAACAAAATGTACCCCTGAAGCGCTAGCAGCGATTCAAATCAACGGAACATGTCTGGTGGAATGCCGATCTTGGACGATTATGTAATCAACTACGAAAAGGCCGAAAACGTTTTATCGATATCGTTTTGAAAACTGTAGATGTCACCTGAGACGCCTAGAACATGAATTTAAAAATCTCAGCAACTTGCTTTCCCGTCAACACATCTCGCATCTCCAGCAATACCTAAAGAATCATCCCTCGTCATTTTGGAAGCATTTAAACAACAAAAAGCAAAACGCCACCATCCCCGTAGATGTGAGTTTCAATGGTGTCACTGCAAGTAATCCAAACGAATCGGCTAATATGTTTACAGACTTTTTCCGAAGTGTATTGCTCTGCTGATGTATGTCGAGACAGCAACTACCTAGACTCTTTACCTTGCTAGGACATTAATTTACCTTTACCTAAGGTTGCAAGATTTTCCGGATTTATCCGGTTTGCCCGGATATTTAATACAAAATTCGGGAAGAATCCGACTTGGTCTGGTTGCCCGGATTTATTCACTTTATTTGGCAAATCAAACAAAAAAAAAACAACAAACGCCTTCAAAACGAAATATTTTTAGCACATTTTTTAAAAAATAATAATAAAAGGTTTCTTGGAAATCTGAAATACATTTCAAAATCTGTCGATGAATTTTGATGAAAAATTCAAAAATATTCAATTTTTTTTTTGAATTTGTTGAGTAATTTCTGGATTTTGAAAAAAATTGCCCGGATTTATGGTCGTCACTTTTAAAATCAAGTGCCCGGATTTTGCCAGGTTCTTCCAGCCCGGGTACGTGCTGAAAAAAATCTGGCAACCTTACTCTTACCGCGCTTTTCTGAACAAGATGTTTATGTAAAGTTGTCTGCTGTTGACACAACTAAAAGTTCGGGTCCTGACGGCATACCACCAACGATTTTAAAATAATGTATGTCTCTAGCTGGTCCAATTCTCAGTATTCAGAATCGGTAACTTAATTAACGATCGTTCCCTAGTGCACGGAAAATCACGGCTATTTCTCTAATAATCAAATCAAGAAATGCGCACAACCTCGAAAATTACCGTCTCAACTCAATTTTGAACTCTAAATATCTCCAATGTATATGAAGCTTTGATGCAAGAAAGTCTGTATGCCGCCGTTAAACCTTTCTTATCCGAATCACAACATGGCTTTGTGAAGGTCAACTGTCAGCAACTTGATGTGTTATGTAAGCTCAATTAGCAATACCCTAGAAAAAGGTTGTCAAGTGGACTCGATTTATATCGATTTTGCAAAAGCTTTCGACCGAGTCCCGCACGAGATACTTATCAGAGAGATGAACCGACTTGGTTTTCCAACTTGGTCGCTCGAGTGGATCAAGTCGTCTCTCACAAATTGCTGCACTTCCACGAAAATAAGCAGATAACGATCTGCTATAAAGTCTGCTTCATTTAATATTGGAACAAATTCTTTTGCTCATTGTGGCGCTCCTAGTGGACGGATTTGGAAACTTTTTTCACCCACGTGTCGGGAAATTCATTACCTTTCACCATGTATTTATGTCATAACACCAAACGATAGCATTTTGTAAACAACCGCCATGGAAGCCGAACGGAGAGATCAAATTGTGCACAGTTTTCTTGAAAATCCATTGTTGTCGGCATCGAAGCTAGCTAAACAGCTTAAAATGCCCAGAAATACCGTATGGCGTGTTATCAAGCAGTACAAGGAAACATTGACGACGGCTCGAAAGCCGCATTTGAAGCGTCGCAGTGGAACTGTCGACCGGAAACTGCGTGGGAAAGTCATCAAGGCCGTCAAGAGGAATCCCAATCTTTCAGACCGCGATTTGGCCAATAAGTTTCAGGCCGCTCACAGTACGGTGCGACGAATTCGTCTCCGGGAAGGAATAATGTCATTCCAAGCCAGCAAACAGCCAAATCGGACGCTGAAGCAGAACAATGTGGCCAGAATCCGTGCTCGAAAGCTGTACGACCAAATGCTGACCAAGTTCGACGGATGTAAAGTCTGCTTCATTTAATATTGAAACACAAACAATTACGTGTAGTTCAGTCATTTAATAACGAATTCATAATTTGTTTTTCATACAAATGTAGCATTTTCTTTACTCTTTCATAAAAAAAATTAAAAAAATTATTCATTGCTGTTTCGAAGAAATTCTCGTACTCGTACTCGTAAGAAAACTGTGCACAATTTGATCTCTCCGTTCGGCTTCCATGGCGGTTGTTTACAAAATGCTATCGTTTGGTGTTATGACATAAATACATGGTGAAAGGTAATGAATTTCCCGACACGTGGGTGAAAAAAGTTTCCAAATCCGTCCACTAGGAGCGCCACAATGAGCAAAAGAATTTGTTCCAATATTAAATGAAGTAGACTTTATTCGAAGCTCCGTCAGGAGTACCCCGAGGAAGCCACCTCGGATCGCTACTTTTCATTACATTTTTGAAAGATCTCTGTGAAACTATCAATACTGACAAGCTTCTCTACGCTGACGATCTGAAGCTTTTTAGGAGGATTCAAAGTAGCATAGACTGTATGGCACTGCAAGCTGATATCGCTAGGCTTGAAAGTTGGTGTCGCTCGAACGGGATGCTGGCTAATGAAAAAATGCAAGGTTGTGAATTTCAGCCGCTCACGAATATCGTCAATTTTGACTACCGCCTATCTAAAGTTATCTCGAAAAAGTGAAGTCTATATTAGATCTCGGAGTAAAGATTGATAACAGGCTAACATATGCTGAACACATTGCAATTTCTTCCGCAAAAGGTTTTTCTGCATTAGAATTTCTGCGTCAAAATACCAAGGATTTTGACGACATCTATACCACTGATAAACTGATATAACACTGCACCACATTTGCATCAACCTTCGGTTCGTGTCTTAACTGCATACGTAGTGATTGATACACTGGTAGTGATGGCGCTAGCATTCACAAATTACTCCACGTGTTCTAATCACACGTAGAAAAACATATAGAAATTTTCAGTCTGCTTAAATTTTTATGCGTGCAAAAGTAATAGTTGCTATTGTGTTTAATTTGTGTTTTGTTTTCCTGCCAGTAAAAAAAGGCCCCGATATGGTTTAAATGTACTAGATTCATTGAGCTTTAAAATTTGAGGAACAAAATTTATAACATACTTACATATGGAAATCAACTCTTTATATTTAAAACCAAAAGGAAAATAAAAAAAAATAATAAATATAAAAAATTTGAAAAATAAATGCATAATAGAATTAAATTTTTTTAAATTTTTTTTTGTCAAAAATCTATAAAAGTCATAGATTTGTAGATTTTTAAAGGTAAAATGTTCTTATCTTATTGAAGAAAAAATCGCAGTTTTTTATAAAGGGATTTTATGAGGACCGATTTGAACTAGGCATTTTATTCGAGAATTTACTCTTTAGATCATCTGAATTTTCTGCAATGTTCTTCTTAGTATAAAATTTTCCAAAGTTCAAAACACTCTTCTTCAATTAGAACGGAATTAATGCGAATAGAAAATAAAATTTAAATAGCATTTACATTACATAACTCTTCGTTTTTAGCCCTAACATTCGCAACATGAAATTGTTCTTAGAAATCGATTAAACTTTGATCATTTGCTCGGCGCATCCCAGATTGAAACGAGGAAATAAATTTAAACTAAAACTAGCAACTAAAACTTGCTGGAAAGCAAGACATGGGATTGGATGCAATCTTCACTTGCGGGTTGAGACGTGCTTGGAATACGTCGCGAAAGAAAATGTCTCTTAATTGTACCGGAACAGCAGCAGAAGCAGCCGAGATGTTTCCATTGAGCTGTCACCTTTCAACGGCTCGACATTATGTGCGATGTAAGAAAGTTGAAGCTACTACACATACCCACTATTCTCTAAGAACTAATTTCATTACATCCGCATTATATTTTACCTGGCGACTTGGACGGATGCTGATGATGATGATGATGACGGGTTATAATGATTACTTCTGGATGGTGATGCTGGATAAATGGCTGGTGGATCAGTGGGGCGGAAATAGTGATGTGCTTCCGCCAAGATTCCAAAGAAACGAGGCAACGGAAGTGGTTGTCACGAAAAGCTTTCGAAATGTCTATGTTTGGCAAAGCTTCAACCGGAAGGGATGCCCCGTCAGTGTTGAATTTGTCACTAGATCACTCAAAACAAGATAAAATAAGCTATTATCTACCAACATCTTAACTAAAATATGCATATTACAATCTAAGATTCTTTCAAGTATTGTTTTCAAATGTTCCAAAATACAACCCTGGCGTTTCAAACACTCCAAATTAATCTACAATAACGAGCCACATTACATTAAACCAAAGGCAAAAGACACGTTGTCATCCCCCACACCCGTCATCGTTCAACATTTTCCCACCCACCCTGCCGAAAAACACAAATCTTACCAGGTGAACTTTTCGACAGCAGACGAGACCGACTTGAGACCAAGCTGAAGTGTAAAATCCGGCAATCCAGCAACAATTGCAATATTCTTTTAAATTTATACTCTTTAATGCAGCGCAGTAATGTGTCCCGGAAACTGGCAACCAAGATGCTACCTGAACGAGGAGTGTGGGTGGACGAATTTAAGCATGAGGGGTATGAGAAAATTTAATTAGAAAAGACACATATCTTCAAATTGGAGCTAAGATGCGAGAGCAATTAAAGAAGGGACTATGTTGAAGTATTGCAAGATCAAATTATCGTGTTGTGCTTAGCACTGGTTCTACTAAAGAGAATCAATTCTACTTTGCACAACACGTTTCAATCCTTCATTTTTATTCGTTGTAAAAGAATTGTTAGCGATCATCTACTACCTATTTTGCCTAGTATCACAGAAATACCCTATCTTGCACACAAGAAGGAAACGATTCTGAAACTCATGTTGCTGGTATGAAAAATCGATGTCAATTTATTTGATGTATGTGCAAGTGCGTGCAAACCGACCACGAGTAGTATCAAATTATTGTTTTTCACCATAACCACCTTCTGTTTTCCCTGGTCCATTCAGTGCAATGATGTTCACTTACCGACGACCATAATGCAAAAGTAGCTCAAATCGAGAGAAAACCGCCCATTTCCGGCAGAAGCAGAGGGACCCGAATGGCTGGTCATCGCCATCGTCCATTTGAATCCTTTCGGTCCAGGAGCCCTCGTTGCATGAATCGGGTAAAAGTAACCAAAATTGACTGATTCGCCATTGGGAAAGTGGGCTCTTTGAATCAGAATGCCCTGCTGGAGATCTGTCGATGGAAGGGACGACCATTGAATGTTTTTTTTTTCATTTTCAATTTTGAATCAAAATCTTCCTGTTCTAAAATTTTAGAGAAGATTAAATTTTACAAAATGTTTTTAACTTTTCATCATCGAAAAAAATCTTGGGGATGGTCTTTAGGACGATCCCCTACTTGAAGCTTCTGTTGCCGAAAATTTTGCTGTTGCGGAATGCTGAACAGTGAACATGAAATTTTATTGGCCGTTTGACATGTGGCTTCATTCCGAAACAATAAACTTTCGTTTCTCCGCCAGTTGATTGCGGAAATAATACGTGAGTTACGAGCGGGTTATGCTCCTGATTCACGATTTTCGAGGGTGGCTCAAGTGTTTTTAGTTTTTTTTTCTAAGAAATATCCTTTTAAATTTCTTTGATTTTGAATCTTATTTTGACGTGAAAAAATGGAAATGTTAAGTTTTCTAAAGTTCCAATCGAGAATATCTAGATCCACCCCAACTCGAGATTGACTCGACCAGTGCAACTTGGAAAAAGAGTAACGCATGGTAAATTAGGCCAAAGTAACGAAATCATATTTCACTTGACAAGATCGAAACCGTAAACGGTCTGAGATCGGGATGAAGGTGGTGTGGTTGGAATGTTGCCTTTGAGCCATTGATGGCAACATATTTCTTTCGTTATGTAAGTAAGTATACAGTGCTGTTACAGAAGCAGACTCTCGTAATTTTTAACGATAATTGAAATTGGCACAATTCGATTCTGATTGTTGCGTGAACTGGACGAAGAAGCGTATATTGTTGAAATTTATAAATGTTTTGAACCACTTAACGATTTGTTCTTATTAACACATAAAGGACCGCCAAAAAATCTGAGCCGAAAATCACCAAAACTCGGCATTACGCAAATTTAAGAAATTAGTACCTTTGAGTCACCAAATATTTTGTCATATTTTGTCGAATCAAAATCACAAAAAAGTAAGGCTCGGATGTCCAATATCACTCGCATTTTTTACAATGGCCGCAATAAAGGAATAGACTTACTTGAAAAATTTAAATGACAAATTTTTAGTGGTTCATTTTTGTTAACTGAGGAATGTCTTATTGCATTTGCCCGATTCGTGGTACAGTTGCCTTACTATTTTAACCGTACATCGATCAAAAAAGTGAAATTTATCTGATAATACCGAAATTAACCTTAATTTTTATAAAATTTAGTCAAAAATGGCACTTAAAACCACAAGCAAAGATTTGAAAAATTTTATAAAATCCGAACTTATTATGTTCGTCTTAAAGAGAATCAGAAATATTTCAATGTAACAGATAAAGTTATAAACTTGTTTAAGATAGTGGGAAGCAATATAATGCAACACAAAGATGCATTAATGTGCTTGAAAAAGCAAAATGTTTACATTAAATTCGGTTCAATTAAATATTTTTGTACTTGGGATGCCAGAAAAAGAGGCCTTTTCTCTACGATTTCATCTTTAAAGAAAATAAATTTAAGGAACAATCGAAATAGATCATCACAAACGACATGACAGGTATTGTTTCTCCTATAGCCTGCATAAGTTTAAAATAAGAATCTCGTTTTAAGAGTTTCGAACTCTAGACTAAGCGATAGCTGTTAAATGGCTGAAAAATGTATTATATTAGTATTTGATACAATAATGTGGTCGAACTAAAACAATATCTAAGTATCTTTTTTTTGAAGTTCAATATGTATAAAAGTCGGAAAAAATACTCAGTTAAGAGTCCGGTTCACTTAGTCCAAATTGGCGAGACTTTCGTTTGACGCCCGCAATCAGATTTAGTACAGTCACTTTATCCACTTTCTTCAGCTCAGAACGCCAGTTGCTTCTCGCTGCTAACAATTTTTTAGATTTTCTTACGTTTTTGCTTAGCTATCGTCCAATATTTTTCGATTAAGACAAGTTCTGGTATGTTAAGAGGGTTCATATCCTTGGATACAACCTGAATGTTGTTAGCTAAGGCTGCCAGAATGTTTTCAACACGTATCCGGGCCGGACAATCCGGGCAAATTTTTATAAAAAACCTGGACAAATCCGGGCACTTAATTTCTAAATCAAGATCAAAAATCCTGGCTATATCCAGTCTATTTTTTTCAAAAACCAGAAATAACTCAACAAAAATCAAAATAAAAAAATCAAAAAAAATTATTTTTTCATCAACATTCAAATACAAATTTGAAATCGTATTTTAATCTTTGAAAAATCCTCTCATGATTATTTTTGCACAATCTACTCAAATTTTTTTGTTTTGGTACCTAAATAAAAAAAAATTAACCTAAAATTTTTTTTTGTTTTATTTGGCAAAAAAAGTGAAAAAATCCGGGCAAAATCCGAACATTTTCAATGAATTCCGGGCCCGGTTGCCCGGTGGACCGAACTATTCTAAAATTTTGAATCAAATATCCGGGCAAATCCGGATAAAACCGGGCGATCTGGCAACCTTATGTGAGCGGCTTTACCACTCCATGGTCTTTTTTCCATAACGGCAGGATACCGAATTCGGCCCGGTTTTTGCCGTAAGGATTTTCTTATCGATGCGATTTGGTTTCAATAGCTTCATATAATCTGATAGTCTAATCGTAGTTACCGTGCATGAGCACGGTTGTAGACGACATTCTCATCTTATTTGCGACATCTTGTTTATCAAATATTTCTTATAAATTTGATCATGTTTAAAAATAAATGCTTGCACACTAGGGAGAAAAAATCTGAAAATTCATGGAGTCAAAAAAGCGAAATTTTCAGTAAGATTTTTTATCCAAAGCCTTTTATTTACCTACGACATGACTTAGTGCTGCATTGTGTGTCTTTGAAAAAACTTTACAAAACAAATTCAGTATTTTTACTAATACTTACCTATGCGAAAATTTCGGGACACTCTAGGGCTGAAGGAAAATTCTTGGTTTTTAAGATCAAAATCAACATAATAAGTAAACTGGGTTAGCGCTGGAATTTTGTTTAACAATCTTAACATTTCCGCATTTTGGAACATACGCACTATTGCGCTTAGTGAATAATTGGTTTAGTTGAGGTTTTAAACACGTAGGAGATGACGAAGTTTATACGAGCGATCCGTTATATGAAAAACGAGAAAAAACAAGAGTGTATTTGAATTCAATTTTACCGACATCTGGTACAGAAAGTTTTTTTTTTTTTTAAGATGGCGTCAATCAAACCGTGGTGATAAAAATTGATATTAGTAATTGTAAAAGCAAAGAAGTTTCGGAAATTTTGCACCAATATTTTTTATTTAGACTAGGTTCTATGGAATTTGTTCAGTAGAAAAACGAAATTTTTGACAATGATAATGGCTAAAGAAATTTGTTTCCTAGATTGATGCTGGAAAGTTATGAATAATGTTTTTGAAAAAATGGTGAAAAATAAAAATTTTCAAACGATGTTGGATATATAATGTTTGCTTAAGCGGAAATTCTGGAAAATAACAAGGGAGAAGGAAAATTCCGAGTATGACGTTTCTTTTCTAGAATCGAAATCAACTTAGTTAGTATTGTGGATTGATTAACGAGCATTTCACTTTGATTAGTTGCAAAAGCAATATTTCAGCACATACACATTTAGGTAAAAATTCCACAAATTCACGTGATAAAGGGAAATTTCCGTTATAAGGTTATTCCAATGACTTTTATTATCTTTCGATATGATTGGCTTAATGCTACACTTCCTTTTCGTTTATCAAACTTTAAAAAAAAAGTTCTTTGAAAAGTCCATCATTTCAACACAAACATACATGCATAGATATAAGTAGAAATTTTGAAAAATTTATGAGGCTAGAAAAATTCTTAATTCTTCCTACACAGCTAAATTGTCCCGTTTTGCCCTGCTGATTTTTGTCCCACAGGTTTTTGTCCTAAAAAACGAACCCTTAGGGAGGTAGGTTTTTGTCCTGCTGATTTTCCATCAAATTTTCAGCTATATGGATTGCTGAAAATCAGCAATTTGAAAAAATGATTTTCTAGAAACCTTCAAATGTTCGTTTTTTAGGGTGTTTGCCAGTCGTTATCATTCAAATTTTCTAAATTCAAAACTTGCAAATGCCTTTGTTCGATATAATTAACTTTATTTATATCAGACACAGGTAACATCAGGAATCTGAATGTTTTGCAAAAACATCCAAGACGAGAAACAACAGCCCTTAATTATGTTTTGGCCCACCAGA
This sequence comes from Uranotaenia lowii, assembly GCF_029784155.1. Classification (NCBI taxonomy): domain Eukaryota; kingdom Metazoa; phylum Arthropoda; class Insecta; order Diptera; family Culicidae; genus Uranotaenia; species Uranotaenia lowii. The sequence goes on along the minus strand of NC_073692.1, from coordinate 64,968,035 downwards.
TGTTGTTTAAAGTCGTTTTCCGGCTGAGAATGAAGATAAACAATACTTCAACTGAGAATTAAAACTTATATCTTACCTCGAAACGTTTTTTGGAAAGTTTTGCGAGACTAATTGTATAGGATATCTCCGAAAATGTACAGAACTAGAAAAAAAATTCATTTAAATAATTATGCTTTGTAGTTGATATTTAAAGTATTTGTACGATCAACTCACCGAAAAATTCTTTTGGGCGAAAAGAATTTCCTCTTCCAAAATAACACAAGTTCCAATTTCGACCGATCGATTGCTGGTTTTATTGAAGCTATGCAGATCAAGTACTGAAAAAAACAGCAAGACGGAGAACGCTTGTTGGTTTTTAGAAAAATTTGGATTTGTGGACGTTTCCAGCCTTTTTTTGCTGGAAATTGAAGTAAAAATTTGCTGTGTAGGTACGTTTGTTTCAAATATCAATATCAACCTAACAAGTATCAGCTATGTACCGCATATATTTTTGTTGAGCAAACATTCCAAATAAAAAAAATATTAAAATCTGAATATTCACTATATGTGCACTAACAGCACCGTTCATAATTGAATAAAAATGTGGTGCGTGCGTACTACTACTTAAACTTTGAACATCCAAAACTTTTTTCTCTGATAATATTTTTTGTTTAGATATCCGTTCTAAGATAGATCACTTTTACCTTACGAATTTTGAAGTTTCTTAAATATTTGTTACCTGAGATGTGAACAATTCTATGAAAATGGTCTTTTTCAACATTTATCCTTCTAATTGCCAAATTTCAGTAATTACGCAACGCATATTATCCATAACTTGCAGGATGGTTTTTCGAAGTATAATACTAACAAATGATAATATTTTTTTTTAAATCAATCGGTTGAATTCAGAGTTACCCATGGTACAATCATTTAGGCTTGAACTGAAGCATGGGATTTCTATAGAATTATTTTCACTTTATGGGAACAACATGTTTCCCATCCACTAATCAGCCACCAACAATTCTGGCAAAAATATTACGAAAAATAAAATTACAACGAATAATCTATTCGAGTTTCATAATCAGGATTTCAAAATCTAAATAAAATCGATTGAAATTGAATGCAAACGTTCGTCATTAATATTATATAAATTTTACTCTAAGCAAAAAATATTGTAACTAACGTTACTTTTAATCGAACCAATAGAACTTTAAAAAAAACTTCACGCATGATAGTCTTATATTAAAAAAAAACATCCTGCACAATCTGAACAATGTGCGTTGCGTAATTTTTATGATATGACAGTCTGAATGATAAAAGTCGAAAAAGTTTGATTTTTGGAGAATTACTTTATCTTAGGTAAACAATAATAAAAAAAATCGAAGTTAGTCATATTACAGTTTGACAGTTTATCTATCATACGTAAAAAATTTAAACAAAAAATATTATCAGAGTTAAAAGTTATGGTAATTCAAAATTAAAGTAACAGTGCGCATTCATTCTATTTCTTTAATATTTTAAACGCTACTGCATGTGGAAATTCCCGATAATTTACGGGATAAGGTAAGTTAATTTTTTATCACAAAGTTTTGTAACAAAGTAACAAAAATGTAGTTTTCAGGTTAGTTCTGCATTTTTTCTTGAAAATAATACCTACAATGTTTCTAAAATATCCGAATGTTGAGGTGATGAAATAGACATTAAAATACGCATCACTTTTGTCTACCGAAATTTCAAAATTTAACTTTTAATCTTTATAAATCACGCAAAACACTAAGATCATCTTGTTTATTGAAAAAAAAAAAAAGGATTCTAAATGTGCGAAGTTTAAAAAGAAAACATGAATTTTCATTCGGATTCCTCAATGATAAGAATATTTGTGCAATAATGCAATTTTGCAAGTTGAATGGGATTTTTTGACAATGATTAAAACAATTGGCAGAAGCTTGGTTTTTTTAGAAATGGGACACATTCTTTTGCTGAAAGCTTATTTAAATTCAAAATTTTGACAGCATGTTGCTTGTGCAAATTACTAATCGACCTATTTTTTTCACGCGTTATTGAGATATTGATGATGCAAGAGAAAATTTAAAAGAAATATTTTGCACAGTTTCTTTCAAAAACCATTATTCTGAAATTGATAGCTGACAAAACCGTTTATTATTAAAAGAATTACCGTGTGTAAGTGGTGGAAAAAATATGCAAACACTGTAGAAAAAATCAACCAAGTTAATATCAAGCATTGTATTGAATCACAAGATCGGCAACTACCGCCGTGTTGCCTAGTGATGAGTCATTCAAACCCAACCTCAAACAACAAATATTTGCTAGTTCCAGTGCTCGTAAGCTGAATAATCGGTTCCGAGGTTATGAGACAGATGATTTTTGATGGACGACAAAACTAATGAAAAACCATGTTTCAAACAGCGTTTGAATGCCATAAAATGTCTCCTGGTGGTAAGGTCTTTAGCATATTAAAGTATGTATTTGCTGGTTCTGTTGAATAAAATCTAATGTTTTGCCAAGATTGCTCCTGTGGAAAAAAAACTAAATTTTCAAAACGAAACTTTGGTTTATGGTACTTTTAAAAGCGTGTTTATATGTACCCTTCGCAACCTACGATCTTTACGAACCGATTATACTTCAATATTAATCTCATGATGGTTTTATTTCTTTATTTTCTGGTTTTTACTGCAGAAATTCCATTAAGAACGCTTTTAAGTGTCTCATGAATAATTAAGGTTTGTTAATTTCGAAACAGCTGTATCCACTAAATTGGCCTCAATATCTTTGAAAAGAGAAGTATTGTAGCAAAAGTAGCAAAAATTGAAGGAGGAGGAACAGCTACCTAGAATATAGATTAGATGGTGTAAAAGTTGAAAAAACTAAACAATTTCATGACCGATAAAAATGTGCGCCGGCCGATGAGAGATACAAAGAATAATGTAGAATTTTTTCTCACAAAAACGATAGGGTAAATGATCTTGAGCGGAACCAATTGGCTCAATTCGACGCAACTCGGAACATTTGATCAAGCGGTATGGCTTTGGGTTATATCCCAACAAATAATGTTTCAGTTCAGCGGATAGATCTTGGTTTCTGCTTTCTAATGATGATTTTTAGAGTATTTTAGAGTGAATCCTTATAACTCTAGAGCTGTTTTACTGAAGTAAGAATTCTGATCTTGAGCGGAACCACGCTGATCTTGAGCGGAACCAAAATACGATCTTGAGCGGAACCATTTTCTCCTGTCAACATCTTTAATAGCTCTTATTCCTTATACTTGTGTAACTGTGAAAACTTCAATTAAATTTCATCTTTGAAGATTTTAAAGTTCAAAAATTAATGTTTTTACGTGAAAAAAAGAAACTTAGCGTTCCAAAGCTGTTCTCAAAATATCCGTTCAAATTTATTTCTTGCTTAAAAAAAGTCAAATTTTCCCTTTGATGCACTGTATCCTATTTTGAAAGAATCGTTTCTCTAAACTCAAATTTTAGTTTTTTAATCACAAAAATTAAATTCGTTAGTATATTTGATTGATTTTTTGAATGTGCGTGTTTAGGATCATACTGCCCCGAACAACTTTTGAAGGTAACGACAAAATTAGTAATAAAAAAGAAGATACTTTAAATTACAGATTTGGCAAAAAAAACGGTTCATTGCTCTAAATCAATGTTTTTGAGAAAAAACTCTTATTTTTTTAATCCTTATTCTCTTAATTCCTTTAACTTAATTGGAAATTCATGATAATTTGTGTCGTTTTTATATTTTAGTTGGGAAAAATCAGTTTACGTAGAAAATCTTTTCATACTTTTTTAATTCAAAGTAAGAAACCTTAATTTTATATTGACCAAAACAGAATTATAGTTATGGAAATCTATTCGCAATTAAAAAATTCTGTGAAATCTTTAAATATTTCAAAATATCGTGTTTTGTGACACAGATTCTGTGATATAAGTTTCCTCAAAATTTTGTGAAATAACAGATTTCACTGTTATTTCGGCAACCTTGCTGTAAGCAACTTATTCATAGAATAAAGTTCAAAATAAATTCCAGTTTCTCATGAATCTCGTTGACATTTATTTATATTCAAAATTTATTGAAACATTTATTATTTATCTCAATTGATAAAACAATTATTTCTCAAACCAATTTCCAGTTCGAGCTCAAGTGTAAAGTCAAACACAAGGAAATCTGATAGGTTTTCAATGCCAGGCCATCAATTGAATCGTGAAGTACTATACAATAGCTAATCCGGTGTGCTTTGCTACACTTTGTAAAACTAAAATGATGTGTGTAAAAAAAAATTGAATTTTTGTTTCTTAGATAGTATATCGTTTTCAATTGGAATGTGAACATCTGAAACAATCTCTTTAAAAGAAAGCTACTTCATAAAGTACGAATAAGAATGGCAATGAAGATTGATTCTTATTCTGAAATAATGATTTTACTTTATTGGCTTCATTAGTTCTCGAATTATGACAAAAATTATGTATGAAAGCCTTTCTCCTCCTCCTCGTCGTCCCTCTGAAAGAAAGATTCAAAAACATATTTTTTGAACCCCAATTAATTAGTTTTTGTTATATTCGAACTTAATTTTACATTTTGATAGAATAAGAAATATACAAATGTGCTGCATACATTCAGGGGTATAAACTGCGTGTGAGACATTAGGCATAAGGCAGCGCACCTAGCGGTTTATTTCGGAAGCTAGTAGTTCCGCTCAAGATCGAAGATGGTTCCACTCAAGATCATATTTTACTTTTAAAAACTAACCTATTAATTGATATTCTGATGGAAAACTTGCTACAAAAACCCGAATAATGCTTTTTTATGAGTTTTTCTACCATTTTAATCATTGAGAATTAGTTTACAACGGTCAAGAGTGACATAAATTGACGTTCAAAGTCAGCGTAGATTGATGAAAATTGCAGCAAAAATGCGTATGTTTTTAAATCTTCTAATAACATTATTTTAATTAATAAATTTTAGCAAAAATGTCAATGCTTGTATGAAAAGATCTTGAAAAAGTGTTTTTTCAACAGTTAAGTAAGATTCATAAACAATCATTGCCTAGAACTTAGAAAAAGTAAATGGTTCCGCTCAAGATCAGATTTTGACTAGTTCCGCTCAAGATCATTTACCCTAAATATTTTTTCTCAAATATTTTCATGAATTATCCTAATCTTACCTTCATTACTGTTATAGAATCAAACGAATGGTTTTTGAGATAAACGCATCCGTAGTTGTCCCATTTCTAAAAGAACTAAGTTTTAAAATAAATTGAAAAATAATGTTAAAGAACCTTTTTTTGACTTCACATGATTTATTTAACTTTTTTTTTAAATATTTTTATTTTATTAACGTTTTTGAGATTTTACTTTCTGCAACCCAGAAACAACCTCGAAGAATTGTTTTTCCTTCAAGAAAATTCAAGTGAAATCACAAGCTATAAAGATATCTATTTTCCCGAAATCAATGAAAACTAATGCTTCCCAGGATGGATGCCAGCGCTCAGCCAGTCAGCTTGAGAACACATTCCAACACACCACAACAACTCGAGAATGCACAAAACTAACGATCTTCGCCAGATAAAGTATTACCACTGCACTGCCTGAATGTAGGACTGTACACTGTGGGTTCAGTTAGTTACGTCTGCTTAAGGGAAATTCGCTACACATTTTAATGTAACTGCTTCGCCATTCACGTCCCATTCTCGAGCAGTAAAGTGGATATATGCACCCGGAGATGGTTAAGAAATTGGATTTCTTTATGTGCGGGAAATATTTTATAACGTGTTTTTTTTTTCTCTTCTTGTTGCAGGATCCATAAACGGGGGTCGGTTTGAAATATTGTGCCGTCATATTCTACACGGTTGTGTTGTGGTTCAGCATTGAGCGAAATTGTATGTATAAATGTGAGGATCCGCCGCCTTCATCCGAGGAGGATGTTTCGTCTTGGTTCTGGTCCTGTTCCCGGTCGTGATCTAAAGACGATATAACGAACGGTTGTTCGTGCAAGGATAAACCGGATATGATTTTGTCTCCGTCGAGCAGTAAATTGGCATCATTTGCGTTAAACTGAATTGAATGATGTGGCAACTTTGGAAGCTGCTGGAAAGTGCTCTGGCAAATAAAAATCAATATTTGCTGTCTGAAATGTATCTTTCTTTATTTTGTATTAAAATAACAATAACAATCTCACAATCTGAAACAGCTCGCTCCTCAAACCCATGAGAAATTCATCAAAAGCTCTACAAATTAATACCACTGAACAAATTATTCATTTTTTTTCTTTATCTCTCTCTGGAGCCACCCAAAAACTTCACCTATGCAATCACAAAACCTTCAATCTCAATCGTTTTGCGATTATGCTCAGGCACCACCAAAAAGCGGCACTGAGTGTGGATTTATCAAATCACGTCAGCAATGCCCCGAGTGTCCATCATCTTTTGCGCTTTGCCGGATCCCACGGTATTCCAGATCTTAACTATTCAAAAGGTCCTAAGAGCTTTTATAGGTTTTTTTTGTGAAAATTTTAACACACAGTATAAAGAAAAATGTACAAGTTGAATGAACTGTTACATTAGACATTTTGTAATCACTGTTCAGAAATGAATTGTTCCGTATCGGTTTCTTCTTTTTCCCACATCAGATAATGGCAAATGCACCTACGGCTCTAGCTTGTAGCTAAAGTCTGCCAAATTCAGGAAAATCCTTTCGGCCAAGGAAAAAGGATGCTGCTAGTCGAGTTTGAGGTAGAAGGTGTCAAAAAAAAGTGGGAACATGCCAAGTGGATATCAAATTTCATCGATCGATTCCGGACCTATACTCACACATGCCCACATTTATACAGATTGGAAAAACCATCAACCCGAGAGTGCAGCGGAGATTTTCAATTGATAAGAAATGCGACAAAAGCCCAACTTTTTTTGCCATGAGGTTTCTGATGGCTCGGTCAAGAATTGTTGGGTTTGTTGGGTGTCCGGTCGTCGGATAAGGGTTGTTGTTTTGAGTATTTTTTTATTGTTTTTTTTTTTTTGCTGTTCCATGTTTGGTTGATGGCTGGTGGCTTGTCGATGTTTGTCTGCCAGATGGCTTGTGCTAGTTGTGAATTTTTAACCCTCCTCATTGTTGGAATGAGGAAAGGTGTAATCAAAGGCGATGACCTTTTCTGGTTCTAAAGTGAAAATTATCTGGTGACGATAGGAAATAAGAATTTTGAGATAAACTTGATCCATTTACGAAAATCATATAAATTTTTTTTTTTTCAAATTTACAACATCACAAACTTCTAAAAGTTGATTTGAAACCCTAGTTAGAGAAATAAATTTTAATCAATATTTCCAACAAGACAACTTTCCGTGCACGTTTCTAAAACTCTTTTCCATTTTGAATCTTTTAAAAGCACAAAATATATGACTTAAAAAAATACTATTTGGAAAAATTACAGGACTGACAAAATTTTCAAATCAAAAAAACTTTCCTTGCAGTAATAAATTTTAAAATACATGTGGTGCATCTTATCCATCATTTATGCATAAACAACAGACAATTTTTTTAACAATTGCAGAATATAAGCTTTTGTCATTTTTGTTATTTTTGTCACTTTGTCATTTTTGTCATTTTTGTCATTTTTGTCATTTTTGTCATTTTTGTCATTTTTGTCATTTTTGTCATTTTTGTCATTTTTGTCATTTTTGTCATTTTTGTCATTTTTGTCATTTTTGTCATTTTTGTCATTTTTGTCATTTTTGTCATTTTTGTCATTTTTGTCATTTTTGTCATTTTTGTCATTTTTGTCATTTTTGTCATTTTTGTCATTTTGGTCATTTTTGTCATTTTTGTCATTTTTGTCATTTTTGTCATTTTTGTCATTTTTGTCATTTTTGTCATTTTTGTCATTTTTGTCATTTTTGTCATTTTTGTCATTTTTGTCATTTTTGTCATTTTTGTCATTTTTGTCATTTTTGTCATTTTTTTCATTTTTGTCATTTTTGTCATTTTTGTCATTTTTGTCATTTTTGTCATTTTTGTCATTTTTGTCATTTTTGTAATTTTTGTCATTTTTGTAATTTTTTCATTTTTGTCATTTTTGTTATTTTTGTCATTTTTGTCATTTTTGTCATTTTTGTCATTTTTGTCATTTTTGTCATTTTTGTCATTTTTGTCATTTTTGTCATTTTTGTCATTTTTGTCATTTTTGTCATTTTTGTCATTTTTGTCATTTTTGTCATTTTTGTCATTTTTGTCATTTTTGTCATTTTTGTCATTTTTGTCATTTTTGTCATTTTTGTCATTTTTGTCATTTTTGTCATTTTTGTCATTTTTGTCATTTTTGTCATTTTTTGTCATTTTTGTCATTTTTGTCATTTTTGTCATTTTTGTCATTTTTGTCATTTTTGTCATTTTTGTCATTTTTGTCATTTTTGTCATTTTTGTCATTTTTGTCATTTTTGTCATTTTTGTCATTTTTGTCATTTTTGTCATTTTTGTCATTTTTGTCATTTTTGTCATTTTTGTCATTTTTGTCATTTTTGTCATTTTTGTCATTTTTGTCATTTTTGTCATTTTTGTCATTTTTGTCATTTTTGTCATTTTTGTCATTTTTGTCATTTTTGTCATTTTTGTCATTTTTTCATTTTTGTCATTTTTGTTATTTTTGTTATTTTTGTCATTTTTGTCATTTTTGTCATTTTTGTCATTTTTGTCATTTTTGTCATTTTTGTCATTTTTGTCATTTTTGTCATTTTTGTCATTTTTGTCATTTTTGTCATTTTTGTCATTTTTGTCATTTTTGTCATTTTTGTCATTTTTGTCATTTTTGTCATTTTTGTCATTTTTGTCATTTTTGTCATTTTTGTCATTTTTGTCATTTTTGTCATTTTTGTCATTTTTGTCATTTTTGTCATTTTTGTCATTTTTGTCATTTTTGTCATTTTTGTCATTTTTGTCATTTTTGTCATTTTTGTCATTTTTGTCATTTTTGTCATTTTTGTCATTTTTGTCATTTTTGTCATTTTTGTCATTTTTGTCATTTTTGTCATTTTTGTCATTTTTGTCATTTTTGTCATTTTTGTCATTTTTGTCATTTTTGTCATTTTTGTCATTTTTGTCATTTTTGTCATTTTTGTCATTTTTGTCATTTTTGTCATTTTTGTCATTTTTGTCATTTTTGTCATTTTTGTCATTTTTGTCATTTTTGTCATTTTTGTCATTTTTGTCATTTTTGTCATTGTTGTCATTTTTGTCATTTTTGTCATTTTTGTCATTTTTGTCATTTTTGTCATTTTTGTCATTTTTGTCATTTTTGTCATTTTTGTCATTTTTGTCATTTTTGTCATTTTTGTCATTTTTGTCATTTTTGTCATTTTTGTCATTTTTGTCATTTTTGTCATTTTTGTCATTTTTGTCATTTTTGTCATTTTTGTCATTTTTGTCATTTTTGTCATTTTTGTCATTTTTGTCAATTTTGTCATTTTGGTCATTTTTGTCATTTTTGTCATTTTTGTCATTTTTGTCATTTTTGTCATTTTTGTCATTTTTGTCATTTTTGTCATTTTTGTCATTTTTGTCATTTTTGTCATTTTTGTCATTCTGTTAATTTTGATGATTTGTTTAATTTTTCAACATTTTTAAATGTTTGTTATTTTATTTATTTATTTTTGACCTTTGAGATTTTTTAGGAAGTAGTGTAAATTTTTCGTTCAATTTGCGTATATTTTGTTGCCTTTTGTGATATTTTTTTTTATTCACTTGTATATTGTGGCATTTATTATGCATCTAGTTTTGTTTTTGTAGGTTTTTAATAACTTTGTGTTTTTCTTATCTCTTTGAACAATATCTGGATCTTTGGCCTTATTTTTCGTTGAAAAACATCAGTGGTTGCAAATCGAAATATTTCAAATACTGATTGATTAACTAAACAACGAATGAAATCTGAATGTCCCAGCTTTCCGTCGTCTCACCTTTTGTTTTGAGAATTTTATTTTCATATTGCCATAAATTATCATAGGCATCAAATCAAACACAAATATCTGTCATTACTTTTTCTCAGTATTGCATCATGTTGTTTTCTAACAATTCAAATTTAAAATTTCTGAGCAGAAACTTCCGTTACAATCAATAAAAGTTATTTTTTCATTAATAAAAGTACAGTCTTTTTCAATAAACATGTAGGTAGGTTCATTAGGGTGTGTCGAATAGAAATTTTTCTCAAATTTAAAAAACTCTGTAGTCTAATGAGTTTTGATTTTGGTAAAAATTAACGTAAGAATTCTTGCATGCAGATTGTCAAAATTGAATTTTGGTACTCGGATTTGATTTAAATTTTTTTTATGGAAAATCGTGAAAAGAAACCGGCAAAACTGACAGATTTTCGGTCAAATTTTCAAAAATATTATTTTAACACGAAAGTTATCAATTTTTGAGTCTGGGAAGTTTCTTATGAAATTATCTATATTAGATTTTCTATCATTTGCATAATGCATTTCATCATAAATACGAGTAAACCTTCTCTGAGCCCACAGACACCTTCTTATCTCACGTCATATTTTACGTACCTATGGCATATTTTATTTATACGTCTTGGCCAAAGTTTTTGCCAGAGAATTTTCCAGTAAGCTCCACTACTGGATTTTAATTTGCATTGCGTGAGATCAAACCATTTAAAAAACAAAACAAAATTCTGGGTTTATTAATACAAAATTTCAAATCTAAATCCGTGTATGCACCTTAAGCTCATTTTAAAAATTTTATAAATTCTGTCGTTCGTTTTGATCAAAAAGGAAACTTTTTAGACAACAGGGTTTTTGAATTTCAAGAAAAGTTGCAATTCGACACACTCTAAACTGTACATAGCAGCTAACAGATTTCAGCATAACCATTGGCGAAAGACAAACCAGAGCCCATCCAGAAGGTTATTTAGAACAGGATATTGCATATTAGGGCGGCATAACATGGATCCAATCCTCTGGACAAAACTACCCACTGCAGATTGCCGTATCAGCTTGTGGGTGGCCCAATTCATTCCGTGCCATCGACCTGCCGCTCGCTGTTGGAGTCTGCAGGACTTTCTATCCAAATAAACTACCCATTTCCCAGGATGCATCCGATTGGGGTGGGTGGACTAGAGGAGGAAGGCTCACGCCAAAACAAGTGATCAATAAACTATTAATAGTTGAAACTAGCTGGGATGGTCAAACTGCCCTCCTTTTTCGCCATCGGCTAAAATGGACGATCAACTTTAAAGCCATCCGTACGTCGCTACCCGCCTGAAATTTGCGCGTAGGTTACAAATTTTCCATAAGAGCAGCGATTTCAATCGACATTTCAAAAGTGATTGACGTAATTCGATAGATGCTAACAATTTTACGATGGACTTGTGCGAAAACGAAAATTTTCCCCAAATAGCCATATATCTACCAGAAAATTGATAGTCAACTGCTGCATGCTGAAATTGAAACGGACTGGTAACAAATCATCGCCCGAAACCCGAACGGCATCCAATAATTAGCATTCAATCAGGATAAATGGTCAATTTTTCATCGGTGGCGAATTTACCGATTATCAGTGTGCTCTTTAATTCATTGCGTATCGATTTAATTAGCATATTGAATTTGCCGATTGCCGCCACGTTACCAATTAGAGGCCCCTCACAAGCATATTCGTGTGACTGTGGGTTGAAAACTGTCGAAAAAATCGGTTCCATAATCAAATCGCATTCAATTGGAATTTCTGTCAAACGGTAATCGTTTTAAATCAAGAAGCTTATTACAGCTTTTAATTAGATTCTGGCAAATGAAGTTCAGCAAGTTTTTCTTCGATGAACAAAATGTCATCAAATAAAGTGGCAAAGATTTTGTATTAGTATTATATCAATTGAATTTACAGATTTTATGTTTAGAGGCTGTTAAATAGCTTTAACGAAATTCTCCTTAAAATAATATCATATTAAATGCTCCATACAGATCCCTTTTATGTAACTTCCCAGTTTGGGAAAAAGGTTGAAAATCCATAAATTTTGACATTATATGAGTCATTATGAAGCTTTTAAAACAGAGTACAAATTTCAGGTCTTGAAAAACAAATTTAGAGATCAAGTTTCAATTAATAAAGTCTGCTTCATTTAATATTGGAACAAATTCTTTTGCTCATTGTGGCGCTTTTAGTGGACGTATTTGGAAACTTTTTTCACCCACATGTCGGGAAATTCATTACCTTTCACCATGTATTTATGTCATAACACCAAACGATAGCATTTTGTAAAAAACCGCCATGGAAGCCGAACGGAGAGATCAAATTGTGCACAGTATGTTTGCTTTGAACTGCTTCTCGCTGCTAACATTGTTTTGGGTCTTTTGAAGGTTCTGCTTAACTATCACCCAATATTTTTCGTTCGAGCAAAGTTTCAGAACTATCTTCGGGCACAACCTGAATGTTATTAGCGGCATTTGAGCTTTGTTCCAAAATGACAGGATGCCAAATCCAATCAAAACAGGACGGACACGTAAATTTCCTGGTTGACTGTCTCGGTTATAATGAAAATTTGCCTTTTAAAACCACTGGTACAGATAAATGCAAACCCAAATAACACAGATAAGGCCAACTAGCATTAGGATGTTTTATTATGGTTGTCTTACCTCAAAAAACCCCTGATGGGGAATTTTTAACTCCAATTCGATGCATAATAACGTCAATATCTGAACATCAGAAACAGTTAATATGGAAGACCCCTTTTGCAGACCTTTTACACCAAATTTGGTAGCTGCAATCGATTGTCGTTCCTTAAACTTCCCGTTGGCATATTTCATATGAATCTAGTAAATAATATTGTCAAAATCACAAAAACATTGATTGGGTAATAGGGGTAGTAATACGTGAATTTCCATTGAAATCCAAGGAACACTAACATCAGTATCACAAAACCAGTAAACATGTAATACGGATGGCCCCTTTTGCAGACCCCTCACAAAAAATTTGATACTTAAATCGATTATCCGTCCCTGAAAATTTCCGTGTGCCAATTTTCATCTTAATCTAATTTATAATAATGTCATTATCGCAAAAACAGTGAACAGGTAATATGGACGACCCCTTTTTCCGACCCCTGTCCCGAAATTGGATAATTGGAACAATTGCCCGTTCCTAAAAACTCCCGAGTGCCAATTTTCATCTCATTCAGGTAATTTCGCAAAAAAAAACAGTGAACAGGTTATATGGACAACCTCTTTTACCTATCCCTTTTACAAAATTTGATACCTAATATTGGCTGTCCGTCTTTTTATTCCCACATGCGTGAATTTTGATTGAAATCTAATGTACAATAACGTCAGTATCGCAAAAACAGTAAACAGTAGACCGCTGCAAAAAATGACTTTTTGCTCCCATATGTTTTTTCGATGCCTTTTGGGTCACCAAGCATCAGTGTTAAATTTGAGATGATTTGATTGATTCCTGAGTTAGCGCAACGCATTTCAATTTTGTATGGAAATTTGTATGGAAGAAGAAATTTTTGCACATTAAATCATCCAGAAAATTCAGATAACCTTGAAATGAAGTCGGTCTTTAATTTTTGGTTTTGACTAAAGTCTGCTTCATTTAATATTGGAACACAAACAATTGCGTGTAGTTCAGTCATTTATTAACGAATTCATAATTTGTTTTTCATACAAATGTAGCATTTTCTTTACTCTTTCATAAAAAAAAATTAAAAAAATTATTCATTGCTGTTTCGAAGAAATTCTTGTACTTTTCCCGTAATACGGCACATAAGGCGGCGCACACCCTTTTCGTCCACCGTTTTGGCGATTTGATTCCACCAGTTCTTCATTTGAGTCATGTTCCTAACAAGTTTTCCCTTTGCCTTAAGCCTCCGCTTCGTGATTGCCCAGTATTTCTCTATCGGCCGGAACTGGGGGCAGTTTGGGGGGTTGAGGTCCTTCGGTATTACGCTGACCCCGTTCGTTGCGTACCATTCCATAACCGTTTTGCTGTAATGGCAGCTTGCGAGGTCCGACCAAAACATTACTGGACGGTCGTGGGCACGAATAAACGGCAGAATCCGTTTCTGTAGGCACTCTTTTTTGTAGACTTCTGATGTCATTGTCTTGTCAGTGAGAAAGACTTTGGTTTTCTGTCCACAACTGCATATCCCCTGCCAAATCATGTACTTGCGGGCGAATTTATCCGCAAACACGAACTTAAATTTTGCAGGTACATCCCCCCGAGCCGTCGCCAAATAAAATTTTTGACCTGGGATTTGCCCAAAGTCCGCCTTCACGTAGGTCTCATCGTCCATCAGAATACATCCGTCGAACTTGGTCGTACAGCTTTCGAGCACGGATTCTGGCCACATTGTTCTGCTTCAGCGTCCGATTTGGCTGTTTGCTGGCGCGGAATGACCTTATTCCTTCCCGGAGACGAATTCGTCGCACCGTACTGTGAGCGGCCTGGAACTTATCGGCCAAATCGCGGTCTGAAAGATTGGGATTCCTCTTGACGGCCTTGATGACTTTCCCACGCAGTTTCCGGTCGACAGTTCCACTCCATACGGTATTTCTGGGCATTTTAAGCTATTTAGCTAGCTTCGATGCCGACAACAATGGATTTTCAAGAAAACTGTGCACAATTTGATCTCTCCGTTCGGCTTCCATGGCGGTTGTTTACAAAATGCTATCGTTTGGTGTTATGGCATAAGTACATGGTGAAAGGTAATGAATTTCCCGACACGTGGGTGAAAAAAGTTTCCAAATCCGTCCACTAGGAGCGCCACAATGAGCAAAAGAATTTGTTCCAATATTAAATGAAGCAGACTTTATTCTTAAGCTTCATTTTTTGCTTGCATGACAAGCAGCGAAGAATTTTATGAAAAAAAGTTATAACCATTTCAAAATAAAAAATTTGAATCCATTGAAAAGTATTCAAAAATGGCAGACTTTGCTTGCTAGAGCTGTTAATAATTGCATGAAATGTTTTTGCAAAGGCTTTATAAGTCAATGAATTCTCTGGCAATGCAAAGCAGTTTTTTGAGATTTTTTAATTTCATCCTACTATTACACAGCTTTCAAACAAGCAGTCAAAAACGATATAATTAAAAAAATGAATTTGGAAAAAAAAACATTCTTAAAACATTGAATATCTTTCCTGGGGTACAATTTAGGTTTTTGCTTTGTTCACATGAAATGTACTGCAAGAATCAAGGAACATTTTTTATCCAAACTTATATTTTTTGGAACTTTCAGAACATATCTGGCGATTTTTGAATGGAAAATTTTGTTTTCCCATTCAAATTTCCATACAAAATTAAAACTCGTTGCGCTAATTCAGGACTGGATGGATCGCTTCCAAAATTTTTATTGCTATTTCTAGCAGCAAAAACAATTAAAAAAAGTTATGGGAGGTGTAAAAATTTAAGAATTTGTAATTTCCATACAAAGCTTGCAGCGGTCTAGTAAACAGGTTATATGGACGACCTCTTTTGTCAACCCCTTACACCAAATTTTATACCTGAAATCTCCCCTGTGCCAATTTTTAACTCAACCCAACGTATACACACAAAAAAAACATAGTAAAATTACTAGATCCGTGGTTTAAATGAACAACACGCAACCATATTTTTGAGTCAATAATGTTTTGTTCTTGAAATTACTACGCGCATTGTAATTTTACTACGTGTTAATTTTTGCTGCGCATAGTAGTTTCGACTGCATTCGTAGTAAAACTGTCAATGATTGAATGAATTCTTTTTCTTCGTGCATTGTAAAAGTACAATTTTCCATGATAAAAATAACACATTAAAATAAGTATCATAGCATGGTATACAATACAAAATTACCATGATGCATGATATAAAGGCCTCAAAATAAAATTCATTTGTTACCAATACAAAATTTTATTTCCCCAATTTTTATTTTTCAACTTATTTTATACGACCACGGTCGGGGTCGGAGGAAATTGAGATCACATCGAAGACTACACCTAGAGCCTGAAACGAAAAAAGGAAAACAAGAAAAACATTAATTTTAGGAAACTGTTCAGGTTGCTTATTCAATAAGCAGTAGATTGACTTATCAAAAAACACAATTTCACTCACCTGAAAGACTGCATCCAACGGCCCGGCAGATGTAAGAATCCTTCGTCCCAGTGTTCCCCAACGTTGGCCAATTGACGAAATCTTTACTGGTTACACCATCCAGGGACGTTCCCACGGTTGGGGAACTCGAGAACAGCATTCGCCGACACTTGAACAAATTGAGAAAAAAAACAGTAAATCTATCTTGCACACATAGGTATGGAGAAATGGGAAAAAATAACACAATCTCACTTACCTGAAAACATACATTTTCCGACCATGTTGTCCGGCTCCGGGTGCGTATCGGTTTAAAGGCTCGTTGAGGCCATGTCCGGCTGTCGTCGATCAATCTGGACTTCACGAGCGAAAGACGATGACCATGCGCATAGTAATTGCAAGAACACGAATAGTGCAATATCTAAATATCATGCGCATGGTAATTTAGACACGAGGAAATTACTATGAGCTGTCAAAGTTCACATAGTAAAAATACTATGTCGTAGTACTTTAGCCCAGATTTCTGGTTGAAAATACTAAATCGTGGTTGAAAATACTAGATCGTGGACATAGTAAAATTATCATGATCCTGTATTTGAAAAACCCATGCAATTTTTTTCCGTGTAATATAATAACGTCAATTTCGCAAAAACAATTGTCAGGTTCAATAGACGACCCCTGACTCAAAATTTAATCAACTGCTTTTTTTAAAACTGTGTGCCAATTTCCATCTCAATCCGGTGTATTATATTATCAATATAGCTAAAACAGTTAACAGGTAATATAGACGACCTCTTTTGCCGATCCCTGCCTCAAATTTGGATGGATGGAATAAATTGCTTGTCCCTAAGAACTCCCGAGTGCCAATTTTCATCTCAACCCAACGTATAATAACGTATATTTTGCAAAAACAGGTTATATTGACGACCCCTTTTTCCGGCCTCTTATACAAACATGATATATGAAATCAAATACCCATCCCTCAAAACACCTATGTATGTGCAAAGTTTTATTTTAATCCAATGACTAATAACGTCAATATCGTTAAAACAATGTTTGTCTTGTATGGACGACCCCCTTCAAAAGGGGTTCCCCAAAATTCTAGAAGCATTTTTCATCAATCCTGGTCCTAATAAGCTCCCATTCAAAATTTCAGCTCTCTAAATCTTAAGGCGGCTGAACCTACTGAAGACAAAAACACAAACCTACAAACAAACAAACAAACGGAAATTGCTTTTATATATAAAGATACTGTTTTAGATTTGAAATAATTATGAATGCTTTTATTAAACTATAATAAAACACAAACTTAGAAGTTTACTTCAAGCTTTCTTCTGCATGTTTTAAAATTGCTCTCACTCAGTGCTTGCTTATTAAACCACCATAAAACTTAGAGACAGTTCTTGATCAAGATATCAAAACAGGACGCTCAGGTTAGATAGCTCATATTTGAATTGGAATTCCCATTTATACACATTTTTGATAAGTTATGTGTGTTGGTTTTGAGTTGAAATTAAAAAATGTAAATATAAATTATTGAAAACTCCAAATTACCGGAAGTGGTATGAATATCTCTACAATATGAGTATTGAGCGAAAGGGACCAAAAATATGGTTATTATGTGAAAGTGATAAACGAGTAGAAGACAAATTTCGTTATCTGACGCTACCTTAAAATCCAAGATGGCGGCTACCACTCCACTTTAAAATACTATAGATGACTGAAAATCGCATGAAACCCTTACAATATGGGTATAAGTTGAACGAGATCATCCAGTAGAAGTCGAATTTCGTTATTTGACGTTATCTTAAAACCTAAGATGGCGGCTTCCGCTGAACTTTAAAATGGTGATAATCACTGAAAATCGCATGAAACTCCCACAATATGAGTAAAAACCTGTCATATTGATCTTCTTATTTGAGTTTTATTTTCAACTGAATTTACCAAATTTGATAGTATTGTTTTCTCAACTTTTAAATAAATTTACCGAATTCAAAAGTCAAAATATTAATTTTTTTATGAATATTTTTGATAATTTTACTTTTGTTTTTCAAATCTGTGGTGTTCTAAAAACATAAACCTTTATTTTATTTTTCAAATCTACAACTCACATTTCAAATCACGATTATTATTTTGTTCAAATTCAAAACCCTTCAGTTGAAAATGCAGAAAAGACATGCAAATTAAGATAAATAACGCTTATTATTATATTCCTACCAATGATTCAATGATTTTTTTTACAATTTTTATTTAAAAAACTGGCTATGCAGGGAATTTATTGATTTATATAACTTTTGCAAAAACATTTCATGAAACTATGAAAAGCTCTAGCAAGCAAAGTCTGCCATATGTAAATACTTTTCAATGGATTTAGATTTTTTATTTTGAACAAGTTAAGGTACACCGGGATAAGTGGGGACGGTTTCTCGTATAGATCAACTTTAAAAGTCATTAAAAATTCACCGAATTTTGATAAATTCGCATTTAATATGATGCAGAACATGTTGTTTACAAATGCTGAAAAGATGAGCTTGATAGACGTAAAGCGAAAAAAGTTATCACGTAAATTGTTATGGACTGCTGGTGTCTTCACTTATTTCGCTTTATGGGGTAAGTGGGGACGGTAGATTTTCCCTTTGATTTCTCAGTAAATTTTCATCAAATTTGTGTTTTCTTGGTTGTATACGTTACTTTATTGCTCGAGAAACAAGTTGAGCACCACTGAGTTTCAGTGTGTGCTGCACGGCTAACTTTTACCCAAAACACAAATACGCAAAACCCAAATCTGTACACGGAAAACAATAAAAAGGTAAAATTTACCGAGATAAAAAGGTGAACGCTCGTGAAAGCCAAAAAGGTAACTTCTAGCTCTTCGAGGTGAAACTCACCTCACAGCGAGGTAAAGTTTACCTGAATCAAGCTGGAAAAAAAGATACAATTCACCGAGAAAAAAGGTGAATTCAAAAAAGGTAAATCTCACCTCGTAGTGAGGTGAAGTTCACCTGAATTGAGCTGAATAAAAAGGTACAATCCACCTAAAAAAAGGTGAACCAAAATAGGTGAAACTTACCTCGTTGCGAGGTGAAGTTGACCTGGATTGAGCTAAACAAAACGGTACAGTTCATCTTGAAAAAAAGTAATACGATTTGCCGAACCCGTTTATTGAGGTGAAGATGTTTTGTCATTAGGAACAAGTTTTGCTTTGTGCTTAATATGTGAAAATCGGAAAAGAATGGTAAGTGTTTAGATATCATTTAGTTGTGCTGGTTCTCGTCATAATACATTGCTTTTGTTTCAGATCGGCCCATAGAGCTTTGAGGTGTATTCCACGTCATTCTCCAGCCGGAAAAGCCGGACCTGACCGGATTAGTCGAACGGAGGAGGTCATGAATGTACGCAACGCAGGAGGATTCAGCGGCCATGGCGGCTCAGAATAACGAGAAGCCGAATTACCAGTCCCTATATTTATCTCCAATAAATATCATTTTTGAAAGAATTTTGTATTTTTTTAATTCTTATTGAAGAAACCAATCAAACCAACCAGCAATTACCTTTAAATCAGTAAATGGGAAAACGGTATTATTTACTATTTTGCTAGGTGAAAAAATTTACCTTTTTGCTAGGTGAATGAAAAAAATGGTAAAATTTACCTCGAAAGAGGGGTGGAAAAAATTCACCTAGCAAAAAGGTAAATTTTTACCTTTTTTTTATTTTCCGTGTAGCAATTACAATTATTTACTTACTCGACATTTTTAAAACTTAAGTTAGCTTACATAATAACTACTCACGGGCCCGTTTGCTATCTTAAAGACAAACATCTGATAGCCAACACAAACAACAATAATATCACAGCTCGGCTTCCATTCGGTATCACGGCAATCACATCATCTGGCAACCCTGCCTGGCTGAATTGCTCAACGGGCACATGGCAAAGGTCCGGAGCACCTCCACTTTCTGCTTCCAGCTGGTTCTGTTCCGGCTTGGCCAGAAGACTGAACTGGACATTATAGCACGTTTAGCTCCCGAACAATGCTCGGCTCTCCAACAACGGGCCTATCGAAAAACAAACGTTGATTCGTTGTTTCTCAAGAATTTCTTGCTACTAATTCGTCACTCACCCAGTGGGGCCGTCGATATCGGCAAGCTGGTTGTATCTTCCACTTTGTTCGGTTTGGCCATGACTCATCGTGGCAGGATCTTGTAGCCTTTAACTCTTATTCGTTACTGCAAGAATCAAGGAACATTTTTTATCCAAACTTATATTTTTTGGAACTTTCAGAACATATCTGGCGATTTTTGAATGGAAAATTTTGTTTTCCCATACAAATTTCCATACAAAATTAAAACACGTTGCGCTAATTCAGGACTGGATGGATCGCTTCCAAAATTTTTATTCGCTCACCTGCATTCAGCCGAAGCGGAGTGGTCTGGTCCTTTACGACAACTGGAGCCAAAACGAACTTTGCCGTAAAATTTGCGCCTTTCTGTTGTTTTGTTGTTTTTACTTTTCTGTTTGTGCGTGTTTGACATTCTACACTCTTTATTCTTAACACTAAATTTTGGCTCGAATGAACCCAATCACTATACGCTCAAAATTAAACAACTACAAATACTTAATTATAACGATTCACTCGAATCGTCCAAAATTTTTAAAAAAAATTCATGGTATTATTAGTTAGGTATCTATCAATGAATATTGTGTGTAATTTATGTTGCAACACACGAGATCCGATTGTATCCAAAATATTTACTTTTTCCAGAAAAAAACAAGCACTTTTCCCAACTTTTCATGATCCGAATGCTTAATAAAGCAAAATTGTATTGAATGAAGGAGAGATATTGAAAAAATGTGTAAATATCAAGTATGTATAAAGCCGTCCCCACTTACCCCAGGAAGGATTTGGAGACAAAATTTTAGATTTTTCAAATAAGCTCTTTTTTCTTCATTTTTAACCGTCGTTTCATTTCCTTACTGGTTGTTTCGAATGTAAGGATTTCAATGTAGAGGTTTTTGTCAAAAGCCAGCTAGTTAAAGAGAAATTAGTAATTAAAAAAGATGCACATCAACTCCCCATCGTAGTTAGAAATACGAAAAGTAACAAAAAGTCACCGTAAACATTCGCTGTTGTCGAAACTAGAGCTGTACCAAATATTCGGTCTGCCGAATATTTGACGCCGAATACCAGTTGAAAACCGTTAGGCCGAATATTCGACTCGCCGAATAGTTGAGCTAAGTATTCAGCCGAATAGGCTGAATAGGCCGAATATTTATTTTTCATATTTTAACCACCATATAATTGTAAAATTTTTTAAATAATTTTGGATAATTCATAAAATATCCCAAATATATGTTCAAAAAGCTACAAAATCATCAACAACTTGAGAGTTCAGTGAAACATCTTTGCATGTAAAAGCATGATACTTTTATTCGTTTGTTCCAGACTTTCTTGCTTTATTCTGGCTTGCCCGTTAGTTCAATAAAAAATTTCTGTCTGGGATGCCCAGATATTGTTCAAAACTTCCGGGATTCCTTCGGGTTACTCGTTATTCGCTGAATCAATAAGGAAACTAAAATTTTCTAAAAAATTCTTCGAAAATTTTCAGGATTCTTGTTCGAAAACTATTTTTTATTAAATTAAAAATGAACATATATTTTTGTTTAAGCATAAGATACGATTTTAACACAGCTGCTGTGATTCAATGAAAACTTTGAATTTAAAGTTATTTTATTTCACTTTCATTTTATATATTTTGGCCTAGAGTTTGAAAAAAAAAACCGTTCTGAATCGACTGTGTAGTAGAATGTATGAGGCGGAACTTAAGGATCATTGTTCTTTTAAACATCTATTTTGAAGATATCCTGCTCAAATTCGACTTTCACCATAGCAATTTCAAATTGCTTGGCACCTGTTTTGACATGTTGTGTCCCAGATTTCACAGGAACCCGTTATCTTTGTCGATAAACGCCCTAGAAGCGACAAGGCATCTGATGTCTTTTAAGTTATTTGTGACATTTTGAAAATCATATAAACCCCTACTTGAAAAAAATCTGGTGAAAATCATCATTTGTTGATACCATCTGGTTGAAAATAATCGAGTCAAAAACATGAAGGGCATTGAGATGGAAGAAACAGAAGAAAATAAAAAAAAGTTGGTTTTTATGTTAAAAACTCGACATAATATTCGACCGAATATTCGTTTGGCTGAATAGTTGAAAAGGTTAATAGTCAGTCGGTATTCGGCGGTTCGCCTTAGAATCAACCAAATCATCTAAAATTTTATATTGATGCTTGGTGACAAAAAAGGCATCGGAAAAAACATATGGAATCAGAAATCTTTTTTGCGGCCGTCAAATGATCACGCGTCCCGCGTTCGCAAATTATGCACCATTCGTCAGCAAAATTAATCTCTCATTTGAAGCCATGCTTAAGCAGTAAGAAGAAACGTTTTAACCAAAGGTTTTTTAAGAAACAGCGCTATGGGCTGGGTAAATTTGTCGAAGATTAAAATAAAATATATTCAATTGTTCATTTGAACAAACATGATTATGAATCAGGTAAACTGAAATTAAAATTAGTTTGCAATCAATAGAATCAGTCAGTGAATGTTGATACATTCCAGTAGCATTCAGTTTTCCATTTCCAACCACAATGCACCACCTGAATGCAATCGCAAAGCCAGAGCACATACATCTTCCAATTTCCTTTGGCTGTCGTCGATGGTGTCATGTAGATCTTTACCTAAGTCCTGGCCGTTGCATTAGTGAAATGGTTTGTTGTTTGGTGTCCTGCTAGACAGTCTTCACCAAGGTTCAAAAGCTATAGTTTATCGGGCAGGAGATGTTGCTGTCATTGAAATGGAGCAACAACTATAGAAAGACTAAAGCGTTCGATGCCAGTAGAATGAAGTTTAATTGAAATTTACGTTTAACGTAAAGAGGATGTGATTGAACTTAATGACATTAGACTTCCATAGCGATTGCAGGAAATTCATAGGATGCATTCAACAGTTGAAATATATGATCAAGCGAGTTTAAGCAAATCAACAAGATTCGGTTTGAAAATTTCTGATATCATTCAATAGAAAAAAATTCAGCACGAGTTCAGGAACAGAGGTTCCGCAGGAATTCCGTGCTAAAAATTTAGCTGCGTGCAAATTTCTTTCTCAGCACCAACCGAACGCTTTCGTTCGGCCACTAGCATAAGCAATATGTCAACAATTTTTATTGGAAACATTGTAACCGGCATCAGTAAACCACACTATTAACATGTTAACTTGCCATCCAACTTCATCACCGGTGCTGTGTGTGGAATAACGGAATTCCACACTCACCGGGGCCTAGCTAGGCCAATCATCGCCATCCGGGGCATCAGGAACCAGAACCAGAACCAGAACCAGAAGCAGCAGCAGTCCCAAAACCAACCAAACAACAACAAGCAGTTCAGCCGATCAGGAATGTAATTATGGAAACATTTTCGATTTGCAATAAATTCCTCGAATCGTTCGGTTGCTCTTTTCCGATTCAGAAACCTTGGCATGGAGAGAAGGAACGAACATACCTACAAAAGTCACAGTTTCACGCACAGATTATCGAGTGTGGTTCGGACTTCAGTATGAATGGGTGGGTGTTTGGATGCATGTGGCCATTGGGTGGGTGGACTTCTACATCGTTGTTACGAACGTCACGTCGGCAAACCGGCCATCGGAAACTAACCTTCCAGAACCTTCCCAACATGGTTCCCCCCGAGAGTGGCCAACAACCAACACCCTTCGAACCGAATCAGGACATACAACGTGTACTGACATGAATGATGTTCGATTATGCCAAACCGTGCCATGTGTGTTTGGTTTGTATGTATAGAGATGAACAACGAGAACAACGATTCATCCCCCCTTTCCTCATTCGTCCTCTTCCTCGATGGTCGACGGTTAGTAGTCAATTATTTGCACACACTTGAAAGTTTGTGTTCAAAACCAACCCAATACTGAGCACTTGCAAGTTACCGACCTACCTACTGATGTCATTGTGTGGGATTTTGTACATTCTGGCCACGCACGGTGGCGGTTTTCGGAATGGGTTCCCTGGCCGGACTAGGTCGCTGAAGTGTGAATGAAGTATAGAATTTAAAGAATGCTGGACCTCGTTGGATTGCGGGAACAAATTTAAACCCCTGAACATTTAATTGCATATTTTTACCTGTCAAAGCGAATTTGGAGGCATCTTTGATAATCAGTTGTGATGACCAATTGTGGAAAACGTGATTTAGATAACATATGGAAAGTGCATTTTTGGTGCTTTTGTTTTGAAAAATGATTTTGGAAGATTTTGACGTAATAATGTATTCAAACTGATCAAAAATATGTTTTCCAGGAAGAAGCTTTTCCTGAGTTAACAGTATCGACAACAGATATAAGAAGGAAAATTTTAATGCTCTACAAATCCAAAGTTAGTGGTCCTGACGGGAAACCAAACTCGCTCATTAAAAAGTGTGTCAATGGACTTCTAGAACCCTTACATCGCCTGTTTTCTGACTCACTCCAAGAAGGAATATTTTCAAAGTTTCGGAAAATCTCGCATATTGTATCGATCCATAGAAGCTCTTCCATGCTCTCTGTCGAAAATAATCGAGGAGTTGCAATTCTCTCTGCCATACCAAAACTTTTCACAAACATCGTGTATGACCAAATGTATCCATGGTTGGAAAGAAAAATGTTGCAAGTTCAACATGGTTTTCTTAAAAAACGATCAACCATAACAAATCTCGGGGAATTTATATCGAGAATTTTTATATGAATGATGCAAGGATTGCAAGAAGATGCTATAAATACTGATATGTGAAAAGAATTCAATTTGATCGAAATCAGCGCACTGCTATCCGTGCTCAGCAAAAATGGAATTGCCAAAACTTGCCTTAAACGGATACATTTATACCCGATTGAAAAAATTCGATATGTAAAGCTGAGCAATGCCACGTCCGGTGCATTCTCGGTCAACATTGGTGTGCCACAAGGGAGTCATTTGGGACCCATTCTTTTCATCACTGTTATGAATGAGTTTCCTGAGGTACTGCAGGACGTTTTTGTGCTGATATACGCCGATTATTTGAAAATGTTCCGGCCTGTTCGCAACCTAAAGGTTTGATCGACGCTGCAAAATGCACTGCACCGAAGTTGAACGCCTCAAAATGCAGTATTATATCGTTTTTTCAAGAACTAACAAATATCATGTATGACTATTGTCTTGAAAACAGCTTGATTATCACTAGAAAGACCTCTGAAAGGATCTTGGAGCCGAAAAAGACAATGAACTGAATTTCACGTAACACGTAGAGCAGGTAGTAGCCAATGCTAACTCTATGTTTGGAATTGTCAGTAGAGTCCGCCATGAGTTGAATATGACCCTTACACAATCGTCTTAATTTATGTTGGATTAGTTCGGACCACAATCGAGTACGAAAGTATTGTTTGACAACCCTACTAAATACAATGTCCACGTTAACAAATTGGAAAGAGTTCAATAGAAATTTCTCAAATACGCAAAAAAAATAACACCCAACGAAGAATGCAGTAGTCTATGCAGCGTAAGGCCATTCCAGCTTTTAAGGAGTTTTTTCGAAAAAAAAAATGCAACACGTTGTTTCGTGAATAACTTTTGAAGGGATGGATGGAAATTTATGAAATTTTATGTGAAGCTACCAAGAATATAATGTGTATGTGTACAAAATTTGCCAACTATCTGTCAAGTGGTTTTTGAGATACTGTTCAAGACTGGCCAGAATCGAGAAAAATCCAGAAAAGTCCCAGTAGCAGACGCAAAAACAGCTGGAAACCAACTTTTCGACCAAAGTTCACATATTAAATCTTTTAAGAAATCCTAGAGGATCCAATTGTGAGCTAAAATTTAAATAAAAGTTAATATGATTGATTCCGAGTGAGAGGGATGTGAGAGGTTTTTTCAAGCTCAATCTGAAAATATGATTAGAGGAAGTGATAAAAAATTGAATTTTTCGGACTGGTTCGTCTAGCTGACTTATAAATATACAGAAAAATTTTTTTTGACTATTACGTGTCGCTGAAAACTGCAACCTTCAAAATAAATCACCTGTTATTAACAAAACCTGTTATTTTAAATTGTTTTTCTTCAAAGCTTACGAAGATTCATTTATTATTACAGCAAATGTCCAGTAAAAAAGCTGTAAACTAAAAATTAAATGTCACGTAATCATGTTTTCGACCTGTAAAATTACGGTAAATGTCCTGCTCCTTTTTGTTACATGACATTAGCGTAATTTTACAGGAAATATTTTTTGCTGTGTAGGTCTGACTTTATTCCTTCAAGGTAAGAAAGCTGCTCACCGGTAAAATATACAAAATACGGTGGTCAAGTTGTGCGTTGTTTGGATTGCTTGTGGGGAGATATTTTGAAAGATTTTGTAATGGATAACAAAACGAACTCTTTAACTGCACCTGGCAGGTTTTCAACCGGAAACTTTTCGTTGACAAGTCTCGCCTGTATTTTCCGAAGATAAACAAGAAGAAAAAATTGAAAAATTTAATGCCTAGTACTTGAGAAGGCAAACTATCTGTGAAAAATGCAAATTACTCAGTCTTTCATAACGATTGACACGATGAACGGTTAAAAATTCTAAGAAGACTACCTCCAAATGCGACCGTTTTCTCTGCAATGCACTTCAATTGTTCCCTTTAAGTTTATACTCTGTTCAAGCTGGATCTGGAATCGTGCAATTACGGAAAAACGGTGTTGGAGTAATAAAAAGCCAAAAATGTTGTTTTTGTGCCTAAAGAGGACTTTTGGCGAAATTTGTTAATTAAATTTGTAAATTAATTTGAAAAATAACAATTTTGAGTTATAACAAAAAAATTTCTGTATTGAACACTATCTCTAAATAACTTGCAAGAAAATCACAAAAATTTGTTTACGTAAACATTACATTACCAAGTAACTTCGCTGAGAATTTCACCAATTTCCATCCATGCATTCGAAAGTTATTCACAAATGAAAGTGTTGTATTTTTCTCGAATAAACTATTTAAACAGAATACAGAATAACGCAAGAAACGAAACAATTTACAAGATGATGGCATTTTACAACGCAAACGTAGAATAAATCAATCTAAATATGTCCAGAAACCAAAAAAAAGATAGTATTAAGTTTACATAAAATTATAATTATGGTTGATGAAAATTAAGTTTAAAATCAGATAAAAGGCTTAAGTCTAGGATCATCAATAAATAAATAAATATGGGAGAGTGGGGAATCATGGGCCACTTTTTTCGTTGTTCCATAACTTCTTTATTATAAAAGATAAAATGAAAATAAAATATGGTATGGTTTTCTACATTTTCAAGATATCATAAGGCATTTTTTTTTAAATATTTAACAAGTGATTTTCCCCAAGTTCTGACTGTTTGGAAAAAAGCAATATTTTTTGGATTTTGAAAAATGGTGGGGAATTGTGGGCCACCAAATCCAAATTGACCAAATGACATGCAAAGTTTATGAGTTGACCCAAAACTGTGATTTCCTAATTCATTTCGTTATTTTAAAGCAATTTCAGATGATGAAATAAAAAAGAGACCTGCGTATGATCGAATTAATTCCAAAACCTGACCTGGGAACATTTCGGCAAAATTTCTTATATAGGATGGACAAAATATTCTTCATAACTCTTCATTTGGCATAAGAAAACTTAACAGATAGGTAAAACGTATTTTAAGCTCTGAATGTGTATAAAAACATAAAAATATAGGTGATTCAGGATGTGTGGCCCACGATTCCCCACAAGCTATGATATGCAAAGTGGTTGCGTTTGTGTGTCTTATTGATGTTTCATCAAAAATTCCTTTTCCACGTGAAAGATCATGACAAAACTAAGGTCATAAGCGTATGAGCATATTTTTGTTATGCACTTTAGGTTCCCCATCGATGAAATTAGCGGGTGTTTTTATAATTATGTTAGTAAATTTTTCTAACTTTTTTTAGCTTGATAAATAGAAGAAGCATATAATGCGTATTTCAGTCAACAACATATAGGAATATATGCTCACGCAAAGCGATGACGATGACAGTTGGTTTGAGATTTTTATCTCAACACACATCTGAGATATTAAAAGTGGCCCACGATACCCCAATCTCCCCTACATTAATTAATAAATTGGTAGTAAACTCGTATCTTCGTTAAATTTTATCTTAAATTTATCACCCTCGGTTTTGATGGTATGACGTTTGGAGGATTCAATCATTGATAACTGATAAATAAACAAAACTACATTAAAAATTATAACTGATTTTGAATTTGTTTATAATGCGAAACTCAATCGAGGAGTAAGGTTATTTCCTTCAAAGTTACAACGTTTTAAAAGTCATTCTACAATTTTAAGAATTTTTAATATACATATGTATATGATATTACAAGTTACAACTACTTTCGACTTCATTTATAAAAGTTTGTGGTTAATTGATTTTTAAGACTTTTATTCAAATAAGTCTTTAAGCTCATAGATAATTTCCACCTCAAAAAAGTCACAATTATTTTCTTTTGCCTTTTGTGATATGTAAATACTAACAATTCTGGCCTAAGAAACAGGGGAAGTTTTAATGGTCAAACCGCGTTACGTAGTGTTTGAATTGACCCTCTCTTCAAATTTTTTCAAATTAAAAAAAAAGTTCTTTGAAATTAGGTAAATTTATTTGAAAATTAAAATAAAATAAAATCAAATAAATTAAATATGATACAAGGTATATGATAAGGTACAAGTATTCCTGGAATTACTGCAGAAATTATAAAAAAAACATGATTTCATAAGACAAATTTTGGAAACTGATTAGATTTATGCTTAAAGAAATATCTTTAATTAAATTTCTTTAAATATTCGTTAAATGAGAAAAAGTCAAAAAAAGAAACCTTCTATAACTTTTCTCGAAGAACTCAAAGTTACTTGAAGTCTTGAGGATAATTTATAATTGATTAAAATGTTAAATTTATGTTTTAAAAGTTTTTCAAGAAAATGCAAGATATTTCTTAAATAATTTTAACCTATTTTCAAAAGTTATTTCAATAACAAAAGCTGATAGATAAATTGCATATTTAGATTCAGGGCTCCCAAATCAGTCAAAATTTTGTTTTAAATTCATTGCACCTCGGTAAAATTTAAATCGGGTGACCTTAGGTAACTTATCAAAACCTTTTTGAATGTGATGATTAGCGTTGAGAAAAAAATAGAATAAAAATTAATTTAGGCTGAAATTGGTTATTTGAATAATACTTTATATGAGCATAACATATGCAATGACATAAAAAATTTTGTTTTTAAAAAAATTTTTTTTAGTTATATAGCAGATTATAAAAGATTTAAGATTTGTTTTGCTAATTCTGTGGGCCATCTTGAGAGATGAACACCTGCTACATGGTGTTTTACTTTTTGATTTAAAAAAAAAATACAAATTTTGAAGTTCGTTTCAAACTTTGTTCTTGTTTAGTTAAACTTCTTAATAAAACCTCAACTTAAAGAAGAGGTGGGGTTTTTATGTGACAAATTTACGATTAGAAATAAGTTTAAATTCATGGATGTCATAAAGCGTCGTAAAATTAAATGTCTCAAATTTCTAACTTGCTTTTTAACACTTATTTTTAACCACATTTAAGATCAATTAATTTCCCGATACTACGGTGCAAATTTAACGCAAAAAAAATTCTTCATGGGGGGGGGGGACAATCCCATAACACCACCCCCTTCCCTCCTTGCCGTTCGCCCTTCTTTGAAGTTAATTATAAAATCGGTTGAAATATAAAATTATCCGAGAGGAAAAGGGTATTTATAATGGGTTTAATTTTCATGTTTGTGGATGCCACTGCAATGACGTGGCTACGGTTTGTAAACTGTTTTGACCTTAATTTTAGGTTCTTATAAAACGTGCCAAACGACATTAGCAAAAAATGGTAGTGTAATGGTAAAAATATAAAAAACAAGATTAAAGCGCGAACGTTAAACGTGTTTCATATGGTCGGGGTTCGACCAGACCAAACTGAACGCCGTGAAGTTGATTTCAAGATAATTGAGTTCAAAGATCGCAGCCCTATCGACCTTTACCATTTCATAAGATATCTTAAGAAACCATTGCATTTTTCGTTGAGTGAACAGAGCCATACAAATTTCTCATTTTCTTAAAGAGAAATATTTTAGATTTTACCGGTTATGTTTTAAACGATGGTAAACATTAAAATTGAACTTTTTTCATCATTAAATGTTAAAAATCCTACAAATCTATTAGGAGAAATGGAAAATAAAATTCTAAGGACTCAGTTCGGTATGGCTGAATTAAAATTTATACAAATGGTGACAATCCGCAACATGAAGTTTTTGGCCACGAGAGCGTCATTCATCATTAAAATAATCAGTTTTCAGTTCTTATCAAGCCGAAGAATAGTTTTGAAACGAAAAACCGAAAAAATTGCAAATTGTTCCGTACAAAACCAATTTCTTGGTCAAAACGTGCATTTTATTTTTCTCTTCAAGCTGGTTTTCAGTTCACTTTGGCGCAACGCATTTTTGCCATTTCGACTGCCTGCCACATTGAATTTTTTCAATAAAATCTTGAAAACAATCCCGAATGCATTTGTTGTTGTTTGTATACAAGTCGTGCTTTTTTTTCGTCATTTTCATTCGTTGATTTTAATGTGTTAATAAGAGCTTGAGTAACTAATTTTGTATTTATTACCTTCACTAAGTGAGTCGAAATAAGTTCCTGGTGATTTCGCGTCCCTATAAAGTGCCCGTGATCCTTTTTCGGCAGGGGAAATTCCAATCGGTTTCGTACCCGCAACTTAGTCGGCCATCACTACTGTTGGTGTTTTGAAATTTTTAAGGTCCCCGTACACGTTCAAACAAATCGACTGCTTAAGCACTGATCCAAATCATCGATTGGAATTCTGGTCCCAAGTAATACCGATAGTTTTATTAGTCTCCTCAAGCCTCTTATAAAACCAAAACATTATCTAGTAGCCTGGTATAAAACTTTAAATGTTACTTGGGGTGATTCTTCGCTCAAAAATTTTTTTTCCAACAATGAGTGCTAATGACATGTCGTGCCATAAATGTTCGAAGCCGGCAGGAGATAACGATAGCATCAAGTGTCAAGGCTTTTGCGATTTCGTCGTTCACTTCAAGTGTGCTGGCCTCAGCTCTTCGCACCTCAAGGCCAGAGGGGAAGTGAAAGGTTTCCATAGGTTATGTGAGGAATGTGCAAAGTTCTTAAAGAACGCCACCTTGAAACGCCTTATGGTGTGTTATGAATCCGTGTACCGCGATTTGCGTGAAAAACATTCCGCTGTGCTTGCCGACGTCCAAACTGAACTCGCGAAGTTCAACGCCAGCCTGGAAAGATTTCTGGAACTTGTCCGAGCATTTCTTCAACCAAAGTTAGCCCATGGTCGATGCTTGATAGGCAATCGATTAAACGACGTCGCATGGATTACCCTCTTAAAACCCCTCACGAGCCAATTATGACTCCAGCAGTTGGTACAAGGGCAACAACGTCTAAGAGCATCGCGACTGTTGCACCTCCAGAAAAAAAGTTTTGGATCTACTTGGCCAGACTTCATAATACCGTGACGGAAGCTGATATCGAGGACCTTGTAAAAGAATGCCTATCCTACGATGCTGCTGAGGCACACCTTTTGGTAAAAAAAGACTCCGACTTATCCCAACTCAAGTCGGTCTCTTTTAAAGTCAGCGTTGACTTAAGCCTTAAACCCGCGGCATTAGACGCTAGCACATGGCCTGCTGGAGTGCTATTCCAAGAGTTCGAGGATTCTGGCTCAAAAAACCTGTTCAGGCAATCTTTCCAAGTCCGTCATATCCAAAAAGCTCTCACAAGCCAAGCTACACCGACAGCTGCACCCAGTCGATTTACTCCTACTGTGGGAACCGGTACTCCGGGGTTCTAACCCCAGCTTCTATTAACGATGAATCCTCAGTTCACCCTACCCCGCTTCGGCACGACGACGACGACCCTAAATCTGCTCTTCTTCGCACCGACAATGGTTCTTCACCGGGACGCAACGAATTGGGCATTTTGGAGACCTCGGAGCACTTCGACTCAGTCGCGCTGATTCCGGCCAGCGTCATCAGTCAGTTCCAGTGCACTGCGAGCCTATCACCGTGCTACGCCCGCTAGTTCGTCGGCACGTTCTTTTCCGAACCTCAAAAATGTAGCAACTTGTACAAGGCCTTCAGCACCGAGACGCAACGTATCAGGCCTAACGGAGACCCCTTTGCCCTTCGACTCAGTCGCGCTGTTTCCTGCCAGCGTCTTCAGTCGTCCCGGCCCTGAGTTCGTCTGTGAAGCAGGGGTTCTCCAGCGTTCCAGGCGTTCAGTTCGGTCTGGCCGAATCCCGACCATTTAAAATTTTATGTCTTTGAACTAAACAATAAATATTTCAGTTTTAAGCTGCATTGAAATTGATCTGCTTCAATTGATGGTTTAAAAATGCGATCCGTACAATGTACTTTCTATAAAATTTTATGTTTATTTACATTGATTGGTTGCAAAAGATTCGAAGATTCCACGGAATTTATTAGTTTTTTCAAATGGGCGTCGCAATTATTTATTCACAAAAATAGAGGGTGATCGGTTCAAAAAGTGGTTAACTTATGTTCGTCGTATTTTTTATAATTATTTATATCAAAAACAACGAATTAAATTTTTGTATACACCATCGAGCCAAGAAAAATCTCAATTTGCAAGCTATCTGTTCCCAATGTATTCAATACAAAGAAGGTGATGAACAAACATGCACACTATTACAGAATTAGTAATTCAAAAAGTTAAATGGTAAATAAAGCCTACGTCACTTGCCAGGATGTTTATGTATCCTATAGGCGAGAATCGTAAACAGCAGTTGGCAATGATTTTTTCTCTAGTTTTCGGTGGTACAGCAATGATGGTTGTTTGTTTGAAAATGCAACTGACGTCACGAATTGCCTTGATTACAATGTTTATAAAAAAAAACTTTTACTAACACTTAGCACGGGATTTCCATCGCCACCTGAGATATGTATACAGGTTGATCTGTTCCTGTGACTTGATTAACAACATTTTCGTTGCAACCTGTAATCGTCAATCAGAAGCTTTAGGTGAAAGGGTGCCGTTAAAAGCATTCCTGTAAAAACATGATTTTTTGTGCTGTTTTAGCCAGATTTCGCGTCTTACCATTATGGAGAAAAGGGAGTGGTGTGCCGCTTACAGCATTCAGGTTATGCCCAAGATAAGAACCCTCCCAAAATAACAGAACATTACCCATTCGTAAAGTATTTGGCGATAGTTGAAGAACTTTAAAAAGAACCAAAAAAACTGTTAGCGGAAAGAAGAAGTTCAAAGCAAACTGGCGTTCTGCGGCGAAGAAAGTGGAAAAGGTTACTGTAAAAAATCTGATGGCAGGCGTCAAACGAAAGGCTTGCCAATTTGGACACCGGAATCTTAATTGTCGACCGGAATCTTAACTGAGTTTTTTTTTGTCTTTTCCGTCATATTGAACTTCAAAAAAAAATTTACTTACATTTTTTTAAAAATCAAATAATCGATTTACCCACAATTCAGTATAACCACTTTTTGATCCCCTCATCATTTATGATCATTAGAATAACAGTGTGATGTTTTGAAACAACATAATGCATTAGGATTGTCATTTGATGCTTCAGATGATAAATCAAAGATAATCGAGATATTTATAGTTTGTTCACCCATTCAGATGTCATATGGAAATTTAACATTCAATTGAAATAACACTTTTAAAGCCTAAGTACCTACCTTTTCAAATGACTTGTAATTTTTTAAAAACTTTTTTAGACAATTTCTCTGACACACTTGTTGACTAGAAAGTACGAACATAAAAGCGTATGAAAACTTTCGATGCACTTATTAAACAGACTGGCAACAAGCAGAATAACATCGACAAAAATTCTTCAAGACCTTGGGGCTTCAAAAACCAACCTTACTTTACTTCATAAATAAAAAGTATATTAATGAAAATTCGGATTGTTTCATGAAGGAAAAAGAGCGTTAATAGTTACAACGATTTTAATTTATTTAAAAGATTATTTCAATAGTGTAAAAGTTAGAAACGTTAATGGCTGGACAAGGTTCAATATATGATATCAGAAATAAAAAGCTTTTTCTTAAGCATTAAGTAAAAATATGAGACTCAATAAGTGCTAAAATAAGAGACGCTCTAGGTTATCCAAGTCTTGTTGTTGTCAATGCGTTTCCAGAATTCACAGCCTTGTTTTATCATCTGAAATGAGTCAATTCTAATAATGTTAGGAACCATTATACGTACCATTTACCGAAATGTCGAAAACTGCTTCTTCCATTATTAATCCCACGACGCCTGAAACTAACTCAAATCGCTTTGCCCTAACGCAGTCAATTTAGCAAACAACAAATTACCTGTGACCGTAGGGCTTTCTCTCTCATTCAGAGAAACCCTCGGCTGTACCCAAATACTCACCACACAGATGGCCGGAGTCGTAACAACCCAGCAGAACTTCCACCAGGCCATCGGGTAGTAGCCGATCATGTCCTTGATACCGTCGTAGAAACGATCCACTCCGAAAGCCCACGAGATCGAAACACACTCGAAGAACATCAGGAACAGCAAACAGAAACCACTCACCGCATAGGAATCCAGTATTTGGAATACGTACATACCGCCCTGTTTTGATGAAAATGGTTTCAGTTTTCTCACTTGAATCATAAGATTCATGTAGAAGTTACAAACCTCTGTTATGCAAGTCAACCCAACGAGGTAGCTGATCATACACACCACGGCGATGAACAGTTCCTTACGTTTGCGCAGCAGATGTGGCCACTCGTCGATGACGGCAGTGATGAAACCTTCCATGGTACAGAACTGCGAATCGAGACCGATGAGCAGCAACATGAAGAAGAACAGACAAGACCACAGCGGAGCTCCCGGAAGCTGAAGGACGGCCGACGGATAAGCCAAGAACGCCAAACCGGGCCCGGAAGCTGCCACCTCAGCCACCGGACGTTGCTGTTCGTGGGCCATAAAGCCAACGACCGAGAAGATGACGAACCCGGCAAACATACTGGTACTGGAGTTGACCGTGCACACGATCAGGGCATCTCTGTGAGAAGTTCAAGGAAATAACAAAATTGTAGAAAATACTTGGACTTATTTAGGTTGACAACATACTTGTAGACATTGTTGTTGAATTTGTTGTAGCTTCCCAGGGCGACCAGTGTTCCCAAGCCAAGACCGTACGAGAAGAAGATTTGTGTGACGGCATCGATCCACACCTGTTAAAAAATCAATAAAATCAATGATCTGATCTACCCTTAGATTCCAATATCACTATCTCACCTCAGACTCTGTTAGTTTCGAAAGGTTAGGGCTCACATAGAACTTGATACCCTCGGCAGCTCCCGGCAAGGTAATACCACGGATCAGCAGGACGGTTAACAGAACATACGGGAACAGAGCAGTGAAGTACACGACCTTTCCAGTCCATTTGACTCCCTTCCAGATACAGAAGTAGCACAGGATCCACACCAACAGCAGGGTTCCAGCCAGCTCCCAACGGATCGTTCCGACCTCATCAATACCACTTGAGATCATCAGAGCACGTCGCCTGTTAGAGAGAATCAATCACTATAACAGGATCTTCAACCAAAAAAAAAACCTTAAACATACTCCCAGAACTCCTTAACGGGGTCAGTCAACTCATTGATCGTCACATTGTTGGAGTTCAGGGAACAGATCTTGGTAACCGTTCCATTGATGCCGAACGATTCCCAGCACAGCAGCTCCTTACGATCATAGGGGTTGACGCAGTTGACTGAATTCCAGGGATTGTCGCAGCTACGCCACGGAAGATCTGAAACGTCGATAAAATTTCGATGTCAACTAATTTTCGTTAGATGATTTTGATGTAACAAACCTGCTCTTAAGGACATGAAGAAGTAGAATATCGCCCACGCCAGAATGACGATATAGTACACGTTCATCCAGCAGGACATGACGGCAGCAGCGTATCCGATACCTTAAATAAAGAGACAACCCTAATAAGTTCTAATTGTTTCAATCTTACAAAAACCCTGCAACTCACCTTTAAAAATTGGGGCAATTTTGAACACGCCCAGCCCGCCGATGGTCAACATCTGGCCCAGCGCCAGTTCCATGAAAAACATAGGGATGCCGGCCAAAATGAGGGTCAGGAAGTAAGGGATAAGGAAAGCGCCGCCGCCGTTTTTGTAGCACAGGTACGGAAAACGCCACACATTCCCTAGACCGATGGCCAACCCCACGACCGAAAGGATGAAATCGAGCTTCGAGGACCAGGAGCCACGCTCCGGGAGCTCCTTCTTCGCCACC
Organism: Uranotaenia lowii; assembly: GCF_029784155.1. NCBI lineage: Eukaryota > Metazoa > Arthropoda > Insecta > Diptera > Culicidae > Uranotaenia > Uranotaenia lowii. Next base: position 64,931,571 of record NC_073692.1, on the reverse strand, counting down.
TGCAAATTAAATGAAAGTATTCATGAATATTGCATCGTATGGTCACATCTGTGATTTTTTTTACAGAAAAACTATTTAAAGCCAGTTAACATTAATAGTTTTTTTTTTCCATGACGACCGAATTCTTTTGATATGGTTTTCTCTTAAACTTAGTTTTGGGCAATGGACGAATACGACACTACGCTAGACGAACTGCGCTGGGCACGTCCTAGTAGTCAATGAAGAGAGAAGGAAGGAATGTTACTAGGATACTACCTGGGATCAATCAACAACCGCTTGTCCCTTTTTACTCCAAAGATTAATTTTGAAAAACTCAGAAACAAAGGTAAGTCTATTACACCATTTAAAGAAACCGTCTCTACGTCTCCGACGGCAACAAACTGGATTCCGATCCGGACGATCATGTGTGGACCACATCACAACGCTACGAATCATACTGGAACAAATCAACGAATTCCAGGACTCTCTTCTGCTGGCGTTCGTTGATTTCGAAAAAGCATTCGACCGACTTAATCATGAAAACATCTGGGCGGCTCTAAGGCGACGAGGGGTCCCAGAGAAACTAGTCCATCTCATCGAAGCACAATACGAGGCATTTTCGTGCAAGGTCATGCACGATGGTGTCTTGCCCGAACCAATCCCGGTAACTGCTGGAGTGAGACAAGGATGTATTTTATCACCGCTACTTTTTCTAATCGTAATGGATGAGATTCTGACTGGATCGATCGACTGTGCACCGAACCGAGGATTGGCGTGAAATCCTTCAACAATGGAGCATCTGAACGACCTTGACTTGGCTGACGATAGTGTTTTGCTCGCCCAAACGCAACCGGATATGCAGAGCGAACTCGACGACCTCACCGAAAGTTCCAAGGCAGCAGGTCTCAAAGTCAATGTCGGAAAGACCAAGTCGATGGAGATCAACACAGAAAATCTCTCCAGTTTCATGGTAGCTGGGCAACAAGTTGAGCAAGTGGAGTGCTTCCAGTATCTTGGTAACCAGATAACGCCTGATGGTGGTACCAGGAAAGACATCGAAACCCGGATCAGAAAGGCCCGATTTGCATTTGCGAGTCTCCGAAACATCTGGCGGTCACGCCAGATCTCTCTACGAACTAAGATCCGAATCTTCAACTCAAACGTCCAATCCGTATTGCTGTACGGGTGCGAAACTTGGTGCACATATGCGGTGACGACGCGAAAACTGCAAGTATTTGTAAACCGCTGCCTGCGGAATATCATCCGCGCTTGGTGGCCTGGCAACTGGATCTCGAATGAGGAACTACATCGACGGTGTCATCAAAGGGCGCTAGAAATCGAGATTCGGAAACGTAAGTGGAGATGGATTGGGCACACGCTGCGAAAAGATGAAAACGAGATTTGCAGAGAGGCGCTAGATTGGAATCCAGAAGGTCATCGAAGAAGAGGCAGGCCCACTGTCAACTGTCGACGAGAATCTTGACTAGGACCAGGTTAAGACGCTGGCTCCGAATCGTCAACAGTGGAGGTCTATTCGTCTGCGAATATATATTCAAATATCCAAGGGAAGGGTTGTGTTTGTAGGGGAAAGGTTATACCGTGACTGCGGGTATTTCCGTGCACCTAAGCGATTTTTGTTTTTCAAGGCTGTGTAAAAAATTCAAATGAATGATTCGAAAGGTCACAAACCCACCATTAGTGAAATATGTACACCAAAAAAATTTGGAAAAATGCATCTGAAAAATGTGTTCCGTGCACCTAATTCCGTGCACTCTGAACTTTGTTATTTATCTACAGTTTTTGTTGATTAAATAAATGCGATGACTTTCAAGCTATAATAAACCTGGTAATAAATCTGGTTACACCCCAGCCCCTCCCTATTAAATACTTTCGTAATAAGTGAAAAACCCCGAAGGAAAATATAGAAGGCAAAGTATTACGGACTCAACTTTGCATTAGCGCTTTGCATCACATCAGAAAGTGACGTTTTAACCGAAAAGTGCTGGCATTTTTATTTTTTCTTGGGCTGTGTAAAGCATGAAATGCTGTAGGTATTTGACAGCATTGTGCGTAAGTTCAATGTCTACACGATAGCATAAAATTATGTTGGATATAAATAATTCTCGCATAGAAAAAAAATATTTTATCAGGAAAATGCACGGAATTATGTGCTGCACGGAATTACCCGCAGTCATGGTAGATCAGAACCCATTTTGGTGAATAGCGCGATCGAGTTTTCCTACACCTCCTTTTCTCCTAGACTTTTCTTAAGGAAACTTCTTCTCCTATCTTTGAGGCAGTGATTAGAAGTTAATAATAATATAAAAGGTGTGTTAACATTTTCTTTAAACTAACTTGTTTTCCTAATTCTTAGATTAGATCTATAAAATATTAAAATTTTGTTAATGGATGCAGTGAATCTCCTTTTTGTTCTTTTTAATTTTTAAGTTGTTATGTAATTTGTGCAAGTGAATAAGATCGTTTTTGGAAACTCATCAGTGCAATTCATCTCTTTGCCTCATATTGATTTTACGATTGTACGGAGATAACAAATCAACCAAAAAAGATGATTATTCATTGTTCATTGGTTTCTGAAACATAAAATGCCAAATTTTGGTGCCCTTGTATTAATAATGTTAATATAGAATTTTGTGCAGTTTTTTTAGGTGATATGGAAATTGAATTGACGAGCAATCTTAACAGATTAAGAACCGCGAAGAAATCTATGAAAAGAAACACCAAAATTCGGCATTCAATACCTCAAACACTCCTGGACTAAATTTAATAAATAAGGCATTTTTAGGTTGTTGTGTTCAATTTTGTCAAATATAGTTTAACACTTAAATTGAGTCCATTCGAGTTATATTTCGAAGTGTAGCACACTGTTGGCAAGTGATAAAACGTTATTTTTCGTTTGGTCCGGAATATGTTATGTTCATGATCTCTTGCAATGCTCAACAATTTATGTAGATTGTAATATTTATTTACAAGTTAGACCTTTTTCTGAATTTTGAATCTGCATTTTGAATTTGAATTCTGAACTCAAAATGCGCTTTGAATGGTACAAAAAATACGATTTGGGAATCTTATTTCAGATCAAAATTCTATGAGTCAAATTTGAGAGTCCTCATTCATGAATCTATTATTTAAACTCTGTAGTTCAGGTTTAAACTTAATTCACTATTTATTTTTTTGTAATCGGTATTGTAAATCTAAATTAAAATATGAATTTACGAAGATCTGAATCAAACTGTTCAATTTTGGATTGCTATTTCAAAGCTTTAAACTTTTGAGTTGAGTGTAAGAATTACGTTTAAGAACTTCGAATTTGAATATCAAACAAAATTTCTCTTTTTATTTTTCATACATGGAAAACTATTACCAACATATTGAAAATGCATATGATTTCGGAAAACAGGATTCAAATTTGATATGACACGCCAAACCAACTTTTCAAAGCAGCTTTTCATTTCTGATTTCTTATGGTTATTCGAACTGAAAATCTAGAATCCTGAACTGAATACTGAATGTGAAATAAAAAAAAGGAATACAATTTTGGTAATAGGAATTATGGGATTAGAATCTCCGAAATTGGTTAAACTTTATTCAAAATTTAATATTCAGACCTGAACTTCTATGAACAAGTGAGAACATTTTGAAAAAGTGTAGCAGAACTTTGGACTTGTGATGGGTTTTTTTATGTTTTGGCATTAGTTTTTAGTCTAGATTGTTACTCTTGAATAACTTTACTATACTATCATTATTTGGTTCTCAATTTAAAATGTTGAGTATTGAGAAGAATACCTCGCTTGCAGTTTTGGATCCTCATGGGGGGGTTTATATTATTCCAGGTCCACAATTCTTATAGTCTTCTTTGAAAAAAAAAAAGTGTCACATATTTATACCCAGTAATTTGCTCCTAAATATTCAATTTTTACAAAGGTCAATCAAGTATGTCAGATTGCCCAGATTTAATGAAATTTAATCATTACAACTATGAATTTCACTTCCGAACCATTTCTAGGTATAAACATTTTTTTCAAAAAAAAAAACATGAACAATTTCTTAAAACCTAAAATGTGAATCTCAATTTGCTGATGTGTTTTAGAAAAAAAAATTTTTTCAAGTGTTTCATCTCGATTCCTTTAAAAATTCCAAAATTTGCCTGGATATTGGCCGGATTTTTTTGTTGGGTAGCCTGCATGTTTCCACGTCAAAAAGGACCGAGTAACCTTAAATACTCGAACTCCTGTTGTGTACAAGTTCAATCTTTACCAGCAAACAAAGTCAGATTTTGGGAAAAGTTTTGAAACAAGGTGTCAGGATTTTCCATGGTTTTAAGATAAAATAATCCTGATAAGCACGGCCTGGATACTTACGTAATAATATCTAGTCTGTAAAGGTTAGAATTATTGCAAAGCTTGTGGTTACAAATTTGAAAATAAAAATCAAAATTTTATGTCTTATTTTGGATTCCGTATTCAGTTTATTATTTTTAGTTTGGATCATCGCTGGAACAGGATACAAATTTCACTTTTTGGTTTTAATTCACACGAATTTTTATCTGAAATAAAGATTCAGGTTTGGAACTAAGGTTGAAAATGTAGAATTCATATTTGGAATAAAAATTTATCAAACAGATTCAGATTCAGCTCGAATTTAAGTTTTATTGTCTTAATTATAGCTTCAATGCAAGAATTTCATCAAGGATTTAAATTTCAGGATATCGCAGTTTCATAATTTTAATTCTTGATTCAAAGTTAAAGTTTAATTTTCTATCAGAGTCAGTTGGGAAACACAAACTTAGTGAATACACAAATTTAATGTAAGATCTCGATTTCTTCTAAGATTTTATTTAAATCTAGATTATGGTTTTCAATTCTTTACTAAGTATATTTATTATGAAATATTAATTCATTTATGATACATTATTGTTGATAAAAAATCTTTTATTTCATCTTCAGTTAAAACTTTGCTGGAAATATATTTCCTTTGTTTGTTATTATTTTTATTGAAGATTCTTCAAAAACAAAGATTCAAACTGAAATCTTTATTATAGCAGAAAATTAAGCTAACTTGAACCGAATACTTATTTTCTGGCTTTTGAATATTTGATATATGTTCACCAATGCGTAAAGTTGTAATGCTTGTGGATAAAAATAAGAAGCTCATTGATTGCTAATTTGAGTAAATACAAAAAGTTTGCATGTAAAATATGTCATGAAAATATGTCAACACCTTGGAATTTTTTCAAAAATTTATGATATAAAGCAAATTACTATTATGAAATATTTTTAAGCTGACTTATTGAACAGCACCTGCACATGTTTACTAATCGGTTTATATGCATTCTTCGAGCAAAAATGTTTAAGGAAAAAAAATTCACGTTGATAGAAAACCGCAAATGCCAGAAATGAGGTAAAACGACTTTAATAGTAAAAAAATAGAGTTTTGATAAAATGTGGCATCTGCGATTCATATGATATATCAAAAATTCAAATTTAGATATCTGAATAATGAAAAAATTGAAAAAATGGAAGATTCAGATTTCGACTGATTAATCAGCAATCAGATTTAAAATTCATATTTCAAATTTGAATTCAAGATTTCATGATCTTAATTAGATGTACACAAATTATATGATTCAAAATCAGATTTGAAATAACGGAATGAGGAATGAAATAGTCATTGGTAGTTAATATTTTTATTCCAGATTATAAATTGAAGTTTTCAGCTTTGAGAAGTTATTCAAATTGCGGATTATTGGGGTGGGTGATCCTAATTTAGCATGTGTGCCTAATGTTAACATTCCATTTGATTTTGGCTGTTTGTGACGTTATTTTTCACTTGTCACAATTATTAAAAAGTGATAATGTAACGGAACTGTTAACTTTCATTTTACAAAAAAATAGTTTTCAAATTCACAGGACTTTTTGTAAAATCCAGATTGTTGCAAAGTATATCCAAATCGAATGGAATGATAAGCATTTTTCTAAAAAAAAAAACACTTTTTTAGAAATGGAAGAATTACGTAAAGTTGTTGAAAAAAAATTCTTGACCTCGTTTTCAACAAATTGTTAAAATAAACTGTTTGGGTTTAAACATGATTTTTTTTACTTTAGTGTATTTCAGAGCATAAAATATCGAAAACATATTTTTGCCATTTTGTAAAGAACGTACCCTACGCGACAGAAAATGAAACCATCAAGTTACCGAGAGCATCTCAACGAGAACAGAATCGAACAAAAAAAACTAAATGAAATACGTTGTATGCCGTCACCTGGGGCATCATGCAACATTTTTCAAGTTAAATGGCTTCCAAAAACTAAATGTCCACAGATTATAATACCGCTTGTACGACACAAGTGTTAAGGTTAATGGGACATCAAATTAACGTAGTCAGAAAAATTATTGGTTCCACCAGTTATTTCTAATTTAAAAAAAAAATGCGATTTTCAACCTACTAGGAAAAAAGGGTAAGTTGCAACAACCTTTGTTTTAAATTAAAAATCTAAATGAAAAAGTTTGAGTTTTTGATGTTTTTGTAATTTCGTTACACATAAAGCACCATCTGCAGTTATTGCAGTTTTGCCGTTTTTAGAGTCAATTTTTTATGAGAAAGTATAAGGGTGCTGTATACATTTCGTGGTAGAAAATACTACAAAAAAATCACAACCTGAAATCATAAAAATTAATGTTTGGATGGATGTAATTTGAAAGTTAACAAACGCGTGGTGCAAAACAATCATATTCCAGCCTATGGAAACAAGATTTAAACGGTGAATCATTGATTTGCATGTTGTTGCATTTTAGCAAAAACTAGTAACGGAATTTTATAAATATTTATTTAAAAAATAGTTGTTTGTCCAAAATATATTTTTACACCAACAGCGTAGGTAGAGAATAATAAAAGCAATATAAAGTTTGTAGGTGATATCATTAGGCCAATCCGTCATACTGTGTAAAGTTTTAAAGGGCATCCTTAAGTTTAAAAATTTGTAAATCTATAGTTCGGCTTTTTAAATTTTCTATGAAAATCAAACACATTAAAAAACTATCTCACGATGTGAGAAACTTTGGCATCATCGTTTTGTTATTATTAAATGATAACTTTATTACACTATATAACAATAAAAACAGAATAAGTGTTGTGGTACACAATGTTGCATCTAATCCTCTTGTTGAATGATGCCCAGTTTGACGGTTCTTATTTGTATCAAATTATATTTTCTACTTTTTGAAACATAATTAATGTATCCATTGGAAAAGCTAGAGTTCGACTCAACATCAACAACTTCGACTGTTTACGTTATCATCTCTATAAAACACACAGTTTAAAAATAATACCGCTATATGTTTCAAAGCAGTAAATGTAGATTAGGGTCGCAGTCAAATAAGTCATGTCAAATTTCGCAATCCAACCATATGTGTAAATTTTGTAGACCTGTGCAAAAATTCAGCTCAATCGGATTTGATTTGGAGTGCCTAAAAGCGCTCAAAGTTTCGGTTTTTTATCCTCAAAAATCACCTAAGGAAATCGGAAAATTCGAAATTTAAAAGTGGTCCAGGAGCGTCAAGCTGACGGAAGGTTGTCGCCGATAAAACCGAAGGCAAGTTTTGTAGTTTGATATTATCGATTACATCCAAAAAGTTACATTAATCATTGAAACTAAAATTTATTATAATAATTCCAAGTGCTGTGGCAAAAGGACGATTTTTATAACCAAACCGCTTCGTTCGGACTCAAAAACGTGTAATTTTTACTTAAAAGGGTTTTTTTCTGTAGAGAAATGAATCCAACTTAGATGAAATTTCAGGGACTAGATAAGAGAAAATCGATGTCCAAACTTGATGTCCAATTTGATTCCAACTACCGTAAGATGAAATGATGGGAATAGAAATAGACCAAGAAAAATGATTATGATCACATGGGAGAACTATTCCCTTCATTCCGATAGACATCGACACTCAACCAGTATAATATTCATACGCCAGGTTGGTTTCCTGTAGTAGAATTTTAATACATGGGCCCCGGAGAGGCGCAAGATGTGGGTTCAAGTCCTACTGGGAGACAAGGCGAATTTTTTTCGCATGTTTTTCACATCGATTTTCTCTTATCTAGTCCCTGAAATTTCATCTAAGTTGGATTCATTTCTCTACAAAAAAGTTTCGCTGATTGAATGTTTGAGTCAAGACCCATCTCTGGGTCGCAGTTTAAAAAAAGGGTTTTTTTCCTTCAAAAATAACAATTTGTTTACGAAATTGGGCGTTTTTCAAATTATATTGGGATATAAAAAAAAAATTGATTTGCAATATCAGTAATAAACAACCCACCTTATTCTGCGTCATTGTGGCCAGTTGTTGCTGCTGCTTCTGTGGGTTTTCCGCTTCTTGAGGTCCTTCCAAGCTAAGAAGATTAAGTTCAATCGATGTTTTCTGCGACTGCTGCTGCTGCTCTTGTTCCTCTTGTTGCTCTACTTCGTGCTGTCCCACCTCCGTCTCGTGATGGTTGCTTTCCTCCTCGGCGTCCAATACTTTATCTAGACATTCAATCGTCGATACCACAACACCGTCGCTCATATTATGGTAAAGTGGTGAAGTAGCGTGTTTCCCCCCTTTTTTTGATAAAGTGGGGATCCTAGGGTCTATCTCTGCTGATCGACGAGCCTCAGCAGCTCTAGGCGAAAAGGACGAATCGGGGTTCTGTTGTGTGAAATTTTGATGAGAAAGTAAAATGAGAAAAATAAAAAATTAATAATCTTCGTATAATGGGTTGGCTTTCAACTGAATGTTAGAAAAACGATGAATCGGTGTGAAATCTTTCAACGTGCTGAGGGTGCCTGAAACGATTAAGAAAGTTAATAGAAACCTGAAACGAAAAACAAAATGGGAAAATTAGAAACAACAAATTCAAAGGAAAGACAAATGCTCCAAGCTTCATACAAAACAACCCTATTAGCGTTATCACTTTGGAAACACAAACTTGGTGGTTCAGGAAAAACCACACCAAACAAGTTTAGCTCAATGCGTTGTTGGATTTCGGAGCACCGCAAATATGTTAATCGTGAGTTGCTTTCTCTTTCAACTGAACCAAAACTAACAGGCGAGCGTCCCACATTTTTGCATCCACATTTCCATCCGGTGATTATGGGAGTTAGAAAACGAGCAAGTTGAGATATTATTCATATTCGGTTGAAATGGAACCCCAAAGTGTTCGGATAGCTCGAAATCATGCAGCATCTTTTCCCCTGGTTTGCTCTGTTTGCATCGCGATAAGAACTTTGGCTTCCTGGTGCTGCGGAATGCACATATGTACGGAAACCCACACGCCCACCCACAACACGTGGCTCTTCGTCAGATTCATCGCATTACGCCAGGAGATGTTCCAATTACGAAGAAATTCGGCAAACAAAAAGGTACGGAATGGATGTCAGGGTAGCTGAGGTGTTTCTTGACGTTCCTTATGATATAGTTCTGAAATAAATAATTTAAAAAAAAAACATTAGATCGATAGCACTAGTTTTCAACATGTAACTCAAAATCTACATTTTCTTTCAAATTTTTCTTATATCGTACTTTGAAAAAATCTTAAATTAATTTTGCAGAACATTACTTCATCTGACTATATGATCAAATTTCGTCCCACCCACCTAAGTCAGAAGTTATTAATACTTTTCGCTGTTTCAATTAAGAGCGCTTTGTCTCAAAGTCGCGTTTATTTTGAGAACCAGAAAAAGAACAAGCTTGTAAATATTTTGGTAGTTACAAAACATGTGAATGGGAAGCAAGATGTTACTCTAGTGAGGATGGCAAAGTTTCAACTGACATTGATTGTTTTGAATGCTTACTCATCTTATTGTAAAGATGAGGGTGAGTCATCTCACATAATGGTTCTCTTTTTAAAATCTTTTGTTATATTTGTGCGTCTCGGTGGTCGAGCTGTTAGCGTGGTAAGACGATATTCGCTGTGTCCACAGAGGATATGGGTTCCACTCCCATTAAGGTACTGGTAGGTAAATGTCAACCTCAAGTTGCCCACGTTTATTCAGTCTGTAAAGCCTAAATCGCCTCAGACAGTGTATGGCTTTTCAAATCACTGTAAAGATTACTTTCGAATTACTGAGTAAAAACACAACAAAATTCGGGAAGTCTCTGACGGCTTCGATAAAGCAATATTGTAGTAAAATATGCTATAAAAAATTCCATAACAGACAAAAAATTTAAAAACAAAATTTTTTTTTGTTTATTTATGTACTTTGGTTTTAAGAATAATTTGTAATTTTTAGAATTTTTTTTTCGTTTTTTTTTCGTTTTACTTGAAACACTTCAAAGCAGTGCTGCAAATTTTCTGAAAGCACTACGATACTTACTGTGATTTTCTCTCAGTGTAATAAGCTATAACTGAAATGAATCGAACAGAAAAGTCAACAAATATAAAAGATTCTGATCAGCTCTGTCCACTAGGCTGCAATGATACAGGATTTGTCTATGTATCGCGTGACCAACATCTATTTGCGATGTGTTAGTGAATCTCGTTTTTAAGCTTTTTTTCCCTCAGATTTAAGCTTTTTTTTTGCCTTGAGAGCATAGGAGATGACAGCTCAGATTTGAGATGCTGCAGAAAATGCTGAGAAAATGAAAGCATAAATCTGAGAGACGTGCTCCACGCAGGTCCCGGGTGGAGCACATCTCTCAGATTTAAGCTTTTTCGACAAATTTAAGATTTTTTTTTCAGATTTGAGCTTTTAGCTCCCATGCTCTCAAGGCAGAAAAAAAAGCTTAAATCTGAGGAAAAAAAAGCTTGAAAACGAGATTCACAAAGACTTATTTCAAAGATGAAGGTCACACGATACATAGACAAATTGTGTAACGTTGCCGGGATATGGCTCCACACGGATTCTATATCATAGCAGCCTAGTGTGTGCAGAGTGCTTTTGGGATTAATCTTTCTAATTATTCTCGTGTGAATCTAGTTGGAATTGAACTGACCGATACACTGAAATAAATTCAGCTGATAATTTCAAACTGACACTGAAAATTTGCAGCACTGCTTCAAAGCAAGGTTTTTAGAAACACGAGGTTCTCCGACTTTTACAGCAAGTAGGCGAGGAATGAGCGGGGTCAGTTTGCTTAACATTATTTGCTCAGCTTTTCTGTGGTTTGTTGGTAAACAAAATCCATGAGTTCAGCAGTTGGTAAGGAAAAATGTTCAAAACGGCTGAATCGGGAATTTGATAAACGGTAACACCTCCTATATATACACACCTTGCTTCAAAGTAGGCTTTTTTTAGATAAAAGGAAAGCCCGCGGGAGTGAATTCCTTTTTAATTCCTGCTTACTAGATCATTTCAAAAAAGCGGTAAATTGCCGAAAAAAATCGGGACATTTTAGAAAATTTTAAAAAACCAATTTTTATGACCAATCTTGTTCATATGTTCTATCCGATAAAATAAGGGCCAGATTAAGCCATCGGGGACCCGAGTCAATTTTTCTCGGAGGCCCCTATGATAAATTTTTTTCCATATGCTGTCCCAGAGATAACATAATATTTTAAACACATAAAGCAACTAAAAACGAAATCAGTAAATAGCCAGACTAACCGATTCTATACGAGCATGTGCAAATTTTCGTTTTTAAATTGAGGAAAGTTGGGGCTTGAACTGGTTAACCGAAAATTTTTATTGAAAATAGTTTTTTCCTGTTTCCTGTTTATCTGGAATTTGACTTTTTGCTTAAGCTCTACATTCAAGAAAATTTGCTAGGGTTCAAGAGAAACATCTGAGACCACCATCATTTGGAAGCATCTTTAAGAATATTTTCTTCAATTGAAAAATAATACCATCGCTAGAACGTGCTCAAAGAATGCATAACTGAACCAAATTGTTAAGGAAATGCGACTTGCCAGATTTCCCGGTTTTACCTTGAGTTGCTCGAATATTTGACACAAAATTAAGGAAAAGTTCAGTCCGGCACAGTTTGATGGATTTCGTAAAAAAAAAGCCCTAATAAGTGCACAGAATAATTTACTTTATTTCCAAAAATTAAAGAAAACTAAATTTATTAAATTTTTATAATTTTTTTGCGTCCTTTTGGTGAATTCTAATCGGAATAATCAGGAACAATTTTACGGAAGCCTTAGATACGATTTTATATCAGCTGATGTATTTTGAAGAAAAAAATTTTTGAAGGGTATTCTTTTTTATTTTATTGAGTAATTCCGTGGTTTTGATCAAGTTTGTCCGGATTTTATCCGAATTTTAAGTTTACAATTTTATAATCGAATGCCCCAATTTTTTCAGGTTTTTACATAAAATATCCCGGATTCGTCCAGTTCGGATATGAAGGGAAAATATTCTGGCACCCTTAAATGCTAAGAACTAAACGAGTTTCTTTTTTTAAAAAAAAAATGTTGTCAATGATTTTCTGTGTTGAACCCGTGAATTTTTAATTAAGATTTAATTCATGTTTTTCCAGTGTAAGTCAGTGAAACTTCGTTAAAGCGTTATTAAATTTTCGCAGTCTCTTCGATGAATGTAATGTTTTAACATTTCTAGTTCTGGAAATCATAAATGGATAAAAGAAGATTTTGAAAAAAAATTACAAGAGTTGAAAATAATCGAGGAGAGTTTATAAGAAGCGTTTTCATCTAACATGGATTAATTATTTTGCAGAGGTAGAATCGCAGAAGGTCAAGTCTACCACATAAGTTAAAAAAAAAAACGGGAAAATTTGAAAGAAAAACGGGACGGCAACTCTACTTTAAAGAAGGGTATTTTTTCAAATTTTTTATATAATTTACATACTTTAACATTCGAAAGAAATAATCGAATTTTCGAAAAATAAATGAAAAATTGCCAAACACAACAACTTTAAAGCGTGTTTTCTCGAAATAAGCCTTTATGCACTTAAACCCATTTGGCTCCAAAGGCCTCTGTTTGTAAAACCGTATTTTTGTCCTTTTTGACATTATTGTAATTGGTTTTTGTTTTCATTTTTTTCGTTTTTTAATTTTTAGATTTTCTGAAATTTTTTGATTTTTTCGTACTTTTATTTCTTTAAAATTTTATTATATTTAAGGAATTTTGTTGTGTTGTTTATTTTTTTAACATAACGTTTATTGTACACTTGCTCAATTTTTTTGATAAATTTTTAACATTTTGGTTTCATTTCCCAATCTTTATTTTTCTCCGTTTTTTTTTCCTATTTTTTTGTTATTTTGGTCTTTTGATAAAATTTGGTTTTTTTTTAAGTTACCATTATTGTTTTTATTTTTCATTATTGTGAAAGGTTTATCAATTTTAACATTTTTTTTTTGTGTTATGTTTGTTCGTATGTTGTGACCTTATTTGCGCATGATGTAACCTTAACGATGATTTCTTTTTATTTCACTCTTGTAAGGTTTGCTAATTGTGAGATATTGGTGTACTAATAATTTTTATAATGATTTCAATTATGTTACTTTTCTTATGTTAGTCATTTGAAAATGTTTTAGGTTTAATAATTTTTTTGTTATTACAGACAATTTTTTTTGGTAAAGGAAATATCAGGATGAGCATTTTATGGCAATAATGATGTAATATTTGAAATAATGGTAAACAAGTTCACGTAATCGTAATGTTTGTTTTTAATAAAAAAGTTAATATGTTGAGCTTTGCACAAAAAACTATGAATCCCTAAAGATCTTGAAGGGGCAAAACTACGGACTGCCAATGAGGCAAAAGTAGGCAGAGGTTGGGCAAAAGCACAGAGAACAGATGTAAAAGCTAGCCCACGAAAATTGTGTAAAATTTTAAACGATCGTTTTGAAACAATTTTTGTTTTTAGGCTGGGTCATCAGATGTCTCCAAGTACATCAAAGAGAGCTGTCAATACCAAACTAAGAAAAACCAAATATAAATTTTGGTCAGTTTTGGACAGGTCGTATGAACTGTTTTACATGTTTCAAGAAATTTGCTTTTGAAGTATCGTAACATTTTCGTCCGGTTTTATAATGGAAAAAAATGTTTAAAGTTAATCGCTATTTTCTTCAAGCTAAAAGTGCTAAATTTTGAACAATGGGATGCGACATTGATACTTGAAAGTAACCCGCTTTGAGATGTCTAGAATTCATTCTGATGGTTAAGATTGATCGTCAAGAATGTTCCTAACTGACTTAATATAGACGAATCGTTCTCTGACAATAACCGCTCAAAAAGTGCAAAAACTTATTGTGAAATTGTAGTTATATCGACTGCTTCAGTATTGCAAAAATGAAGGAATGAATAAAAGTAAATCACCGCACAGTGGTCCAAAAGGGCCTAAAATGGAACTTTTTTCCTGGTGCCTTTGTCTTTCATTTAAGCTATAAGTTGTCTTCAGAACATTTACTAGAAAGATTGTTTCCCATAACGTGAAAGTATCAAAAGTTAGCCACAGCCTGCTACGACAAAAATAAAAACACTTACTTTTTTGTTTGAAGAGATAGAGACCAAATTTGTTCTACAAAGTTGTAGATGTCATCAAAATATGAAACTTGGCTGAAGTAATAAGAGCACTATCTCTATTCAGTGTCGAGTTATAAAGCTTTTAGTTTAAAACATACTTAAAATTTGTTTTTTGTATTTAACTATTGTAAATTTTGAACTTACATAAATATGATGTTCACAACATTTATTGCGATACTCAATACGCACATTTTGCACTAGATCCTAAGTCTCTACGACCTTGTCTTAAGAAGTTATCGCAATTTCAAGTTTTATTTTTCCTTAATTTCAAGAATTTCTAGGGTAAAATGGGGCAAGTGGATCCATATACTAAATACCACATTTTGAAGTATGATTCAAGTTCTAAGAACTTAGCCAGAAATTACTTGTCTCCACGCGCCCGTTTTTGAGAACGGTCGGCATCAATTTGTTGAATTCTTAGATTTTAACGAGAAAATAGTTTTATTGTCATCGTTGAAATAAAAACATGTCTAAAATGCACATAACTTTATCAGTTTTCAACTGAAATCATCAAATAGCACATCAAAACGCATTGAAATTTTATCACCTTTTCAAATTTAATATTAAAAAAAAAATAACCAAAAACATTTCCAGTTAAAATCGTAAAAACGCTTTAAAAATAGGTTTAAAGGTACAAACGGTATCATCAAATATTCCCTTAAAAATACCATTCAATAGCTCGCTTGATGTTGCAATTTTCATTTGAAGACACCAAAACAGAAAAATCATTCCTTGAGAAGATATGAGAGAATTATTAACAATCAATCTCTATTTTCTCGTAAAAATCTAAGAATTCAACAAATTGATGCCGACCGTACTCAAAAACGGGCGCGTGGAGACAAGTAGTTTCTGGCTAAGTTTGTAGAACTTGAATCATACTTTGAAATGTGGTATTTAGTATACGGATCCACTTGCCCCATTTTACTCTAGAAATTCTTGAAATTAAGGAAAAATAAAACTTGAAATTGCAAAAACTGCTTAAGACAAGGTCGTAGAGACTTAGGATCTAGTGCAAAATGTGCGTATTGAGTATCGCAATAAATGTTGTGAACATCATATTTATGTAAGTTCAAAATTTACAATAGTTAAGTACAAAAAACAAATTTTAAGTATGTTTTAAACTTAAAGCTTTATAACTCGACACTGAATAGAGATAGTGCTCTTATTACTTCAGCCAAGTTTCATATTTTGATGACATCTACAACTTTGTAGAACAAATTTGGTCTCTATCTCTTCAAACAAAAAAGTTAGTGTTTTTATTTTTATCGTAGCAGGCTGTGGCTAACTTTTGATACTTTCACGTTATGGGAAACAATCTTACTAGTAAATGTTCTGAAGACAACTTATAGCTAAAATGATAGACAAAAGCACCAGGAAAAAAGTTCCATTTCAGACCCTTTTGGACCACTGTGCACCGGTAGGTACTTTATACCGGTTTTACTTATTGACTTTTTTCGGTGAGGGATTTTATTTTAAATTTACGACGCACTTGATGGCACTGTTTCAAGTCAATTTTCAACGTATTTTTTGGATCTCCGCATTTTGAATTTTACACATTTTTTTTGAAGATTTTTTGTTCGAGCTTGTGCGTCTGTTTTCTGTGGTAAAAGCACGTTTCGATAGCAGTTAGGCATTTTTACTACTGCATTGGAATCCGTCTTTCGATTATCTTTGTAAGTTTTTAGTAGAGTGATAAAAGTCTGAGCTGCTGCTGCTCTTGGTCTTTTGGACATACAACTGCAAAATTCTCCAAAAAAAAAAAAAAATGTATGGCACTAAGGTCGTACTTTAACCCCACCCAACTCGTACTCCGTGATTTTTATGCATTTTTTTTCTAAGCTTTTTGTTGGATAATATTTTTGACATGATTAAAATTATAGCTTTTCAATCGTTGTTTTAAAAACAATAATAAATTATTGTTATTTCTCATTATTGGCTCATCAGATTTTTAAAACCATATGTAAAGCAATTTTCTGTTATTTTCTAAATTTTTATTGTTTTTATCGTTTCCTGCTCTTTTTTTAATCAAACTTTTTACTGTGTTGATATTTAATTTTTAATTTTATTTCGAAAATTGTTTTCAAATAGATTGCATGATTGTTTAAATTTGAAAAAAAAAATATGTATATTTTTGTTTTTTCAAAGTTATATCATCATCATACCATGTAAAAGTTTATTTTGTTATTACCTAATATTTTTCAGTGTATTGTAATATTATACGCTTTTTTGTTTGAACGTTTCTTTCCAACGTATTTTACAGAACCTTTTTTCAAGTTTTTTTAGATTTTATATGTTTCGGATTTTGTTATTTTGTTGATTTTAAATAACGTTTTTTTCTGATTGCTTTGCAGTATGTTTTGATTATTTTTTTTAAATTTTAAATATGTTTTTTTTTTTATTTTATTGTTGCTTTTTGTACTCGTATTTGGATTGATTTATCTTTCTAATGAATTCTATTCTGTCGTTATTTATATATTTATCTTTTTTTTATCGTTGTAATGGTCCTAAAGTATTTTTCGGGTGATGAAATGTTGAACTAAACAAAATGCTTGTTGTGGAACGAGTTGTCAATAGGTTAACCAGTCAATTCCTCGATAGTTTTGAGCACGATCTTTTATTTACCTATGTACCTCATAATAGCGTTCTTTGCATTTCTTTGTCAATCGAAAAAAAAAATCCGATTTTTATATTTGCAGATACTCATAAAAATTTAAGATTCCAAATATTTTAAAACTTACGGTGTTTTAAGATGAAAGTTTGATTGAAGTATTTCTGAGGCAAATTAAAATACCGTAAAACGGGGTAACATTGATCAACATTGAAAAACATGAGATTTTTCCAGATAATCATCAATAACTAAGTCTAAAGTTAAAATATCTCTAAACTATTCTACGTTTAAAAACCTATATGTTGAGTTTCAAATTGGAGAAAAACTTGAGTTGTTTTTGAAAATTTCAAATGTAAGTTAAAATATATCTATTTTTCGAAGGCCCGCAAACAAACACTCTTCCTGATAAAATCAAAGCGTTTAGAAGCAAACGGGTTGATTTATGTGAGAGTTAAACTTTTTATCTAAGTAAATGTATAGATTTGGTGTAGTATTTGTTGTAGTTTGAGGTTATATTTTTATATATAAAAAATAGGGACATTTTCCAAGAGTAATCCAGTTTAGGACAAAAGGCTAGAAACGCTATCAAATGGTATTGCTTGGAGAAAAAAAAATAAAAGGAGAATAGTGCGAGGGCTTAGATAATTGAATGAAAGCAACATTTTATTTGTGTTTGTAGTTAAAATTTTATTAGTAATGTCAATAAAGTTAAGCCCCTTATTTTATGTAGCATCATTGCCCATCTTTCGATTTAAATTGTTCTTCGGCCTTTACACATTAAGGACCGCGATGATGGTTTTTTTGGTCCGCGGAGAAATCTTTACCAAAAAACTCAGAAATTCAGAAGGTGTTTTGTATCCTTTATGATCAAGAAAACTCGCTAAAACTCGTTAAACCGACAAAATAGAGACTGGTCAATGTTACTCCAAAGCCTCAAATTCAAAACAGACGCGAAATCGATTTTTAATTTAAATATAATGCAGCCTAATAAATATCAGTAACAATGTTTAACGTTCAAAGCAGTCCAGTACTGGTTTCAAAAATATGAAACATCCTACATTCCCAAAAAAAATAATCGAAAAATATTGAAAAAAATAATCAATCTTACCTCGGATTACAGTATATATTTGGTTCAAACACCCGTAATCATTTTCAAGTGATTGATAAGTCTTTCCTATGTCAAGAAAAATATTTAA
This sequence comes from Uranotaenia lowii, assembly GCF_029784155.1. NCBI lineage: Eukaryota > Metazoa > Arthropoda > Insecta > Diptera > Culicidae > Uranotaenia > Uranotaenia lowii. Next base: position 64,913,305 of record NC_073692.1, on the reverse strand, counting down.
GTAAAGTTGAACAGTTCTTTAACACCGGAATGCATTCAATTTAATAATGATTGATTTTCATATATTCCTGTTCTTAGAACCCATCCTTCAACCACATTTCAACAACGTTGAACTTGTTGAACTCTTTGTCTATTTGAAAATAATAAAAAAAAACAGAAAAACGCGAATCAGCATCAGTCAACTGATGAATGAACGCCTGTAATCGTACAGATGATGATGATGAGAATGCCATCAAGTCGTTTTGGGACGCATCACTGTTGAAGGAAAGCAGCAGAAGTAGACGTAGGTATATACTACACACAATCGAGAATCCTTCTCGGATTAAGCTTATCGTCATGAAGCTCTGGAAGTAAGGGGAGGCAAGGTTTTTCAGCAAATGCCTTAGGCTAGAAGGACGGGGAGAAAAATGATGAAACAACAGAAAAATGGAAAGGATGAAAAAATGAGTGGGTATCTACGTAGAAAGCAGTAAGCGAATAATCATGATAATATTCACAAACTCACAACACAACCGGATTTATGTTGATGCGCTTACAGGTATGTATACTTTCAAGATTTACCGAGAATTGTTCGGATGATGCAGTTGACTTTTTTTTCTGTTTAACTGTCCTAGAAAAGAAGGAGTAAGGAATCAGCTACGGGAAAATGACTTCCAGGAAAATATTTTCACATTATATGTGCTCTTCAAGACAGACTCTTGCAAAAATTTCACTGATCTGAAGACTCGTGCAAAATAGCTGAAGTTAGAAGCAGGAAAAAGCGGGAATTCAGACCCAAAATCAGGAAAAAATACAAAAGGAAACAAAAATTCAGTTTTGAATCTGAGATCAGGGATTCAACCTAAAATTAAGGATTCTTTATTCAAATATCCTTTTTCAAGCCAGAATTTTGAAGTTTAAAAGAATAAATCTACCATTTTTTTTCGTATGGTACTGTTTTTTTTTTGTAACTTTCAAACAACAAATTTTAACTTTAAATTACCGGAGTGCAAAAAGAGATTTTTTCCTATCGAACTCACTATTTCGTGAAAAAATCCATCAGGCTCAATATGTTAATTTTTTTTTAATTTAGAATAATTTTGAAAATTTTTATGGAAGTTATTTCTAACCGTGGCAATAGTGTGAGGCCGTGACGAATTTCTCAAGTACATCGTGTATAAAATTTACGTTGGATTACGTAAATACAAAAAAAAAGAGTTAAATCTATATTTTTGTTATTTAATAAATCGGACTTATCGATGGAGAATGATATCTTTTTTACTAGGGACATCTTAAGATTTTGAAATTTTATAGATGGATAGAAATTTAGACGAAATAAAAGATGGAGAAAATGAGCGGGTAGAATTTATTTAGAAGCATTATCATCACATATCAAATTTTTGTTCCCCACTGGCCAACTACTATGAAGTGGTAGATACGGATAGAGTTGCATCTACCACCACACATTAGTAGGCCAAGCGTGGTTCATCGCACAACACAGTGGTTCAAAACTCGAAAAATGCTTCATCATTTCAAATGCACATATTTTAATGTTAGTTTTTGTCTGATCAATTCACCTATAAGTGGGATATTTTTTCTATGTTTTGTATTTATCATTTTATCACTATGACGTCTTCGACAAAGATGCAGATCATTACATTTTAAAAAGCTTTGTTGATGACGTCAAAGCTCTATCTTTTGAAACAATATGTTTAAAATTCATTTTTTCAAAAACTTACCTCAAAAAACGAAAAATTAGTTTATTTTTTTTCGAAACAAATTCTGAGACCAACTTTGTATGAAAGAGTTGTGACAATTGTAAAACTTCACAACTTCATTGAAGGTGCCAAGTCACTGTTTTGAACTTTAATGGTACTTTTCAGGCTATTTCTTTTCAAAATTGTATGTTTTCATTGTTCAATATCTCTGAAAGTTACATACCCAACATACCTTAAACAAAAATATATACAATAGAAAGGACAAACTCTCAGCTTTAATGGATTCCTTTGTATGCATGAGGTTTTACTACTTAAATAACTGAAATGTTAGTTTTGAAAAAATGTATTTAAAACATGTTGTTTCAAAAGATAGCTTTGAAGTCTTCAACAAAGTTGTAGATCAACTTGGTCGAAGATATCAAAGTGGTAAAATGATAAATACAAAAAATAGAAAAAATATCTCACTTATAGGTGAATTGATCAGGAAAAAATTAACATTAAAATATGCGCATTTGAAAATGATTAAGCATTGTAGTACATACCATAAAGATATTTTGACATTTAAACCTTCAAAAAGCCCATAATCACGTATTTCGAGTTTTAAACCACTGTGCACAAGCGAGAAAACTTGCAGAGCAAACGAACTGCGAACAAACTTATATCTATAGATTCAAAATACATAAAGTTTTTTCAACATAAAATCCGGACAGATTTAAAGAGAATCCAGTAATTGTTTGAAAATCTTAAAGAAAGTGACGAAAAACACTTCAATTCTTTTATCCAAACACGTCAGCAGAGTGCAAATTGTTTTCAAACTAGAAAAAAAAACATTTTGAAAACAGCTGGTTTAAAAAAAAAATAGCCCAATTCAAGTCTTCTGTTTGGGCCATACGGTAATTACTTTGAAAACTTTTCTTGTCACTTGTCCAATTCACTTTGAAAACCTGTGTTGTCCGAAATATTCATTTTCTTTTATTTATTGGTTCAAAAACCCACTCATCCTCTTCTTTCTAGTGATTCTTTTTCATAATAAAAAAAAACATTTTTATAATTGCAAATTTTATGAAAACACGAAATATTTTTCAAGAAACCAATTTTGGTCTCAAGTTTATCATGTGTTTCTTGTTCTTCAATCCTACAATCAAAAGGATTTTGGTAGACAACACCAGGCCACAAAATTCACCTTTTTCTGAGGTGCAAAGAATTCAACAGGTAAGTTTGATGAATTTTAATACCTTAGAACTCTCAAAAATAGGTAAAAATTATGTATGTAAATCCTGCACATTTCAAACAAAAGTTTCAAACTTCACAATAAAATAGAAAATAAAAGTTTTTCCAAGTAATTTTGACATCTGCGAAACAAAGTTATTAAATTTTTCTTTTTGGTAACTTATCCCTATACTGTGAGATAATAGATTTTTAACGAATTTTAAATAAGTATCAATTAAATTAAATTTAAAATATTTTTAAGCGCAACAATCAAATCGTTTTGCACATTTCAATAAAGTTGTTATGTAAAATATAAACTTTTTTCAACATTCTTCAGTAATGTCAGAGAAACATGTCTTTCCAAATATTTAAAAACTGTTAAATTTTACTTTTTCAGATCGTGCATCATCATCATCATACTGCTCCTTAATTGAATCAAGTTTTTTTGAAAAATTTCATGATAAGTTATTTTAATGTAGATTTTTTGAGTTAATCAGTTATCAATGATTGATGAAACTTAAAACCGATTTAATTTCATTCTATTTTTTTTTTTATTTATTTACATAGTTTTCCGTCATTTCACCTGTGCATTTTTGTGTTCTGCAAGCATAAACTTTATGGAAGCCTAATAATTTAAAATTTCAGCCCTCTACCTACAGCATATGAGCTCATCTAAGTTCTTTACTTAAGTTTTTTAAAAAATAATTTCATCATTATTTATTGCTGTAAATTAATTCTAACATTTTTAATACCTCAAGAATTCAATCAGCAACTATAAAACCTAATGAATTTTTTTCTCAATTCATACTTTTAAAACAATAAAATCTTTTGAAAAAACAATATGGATAGTTTGGCATAAATCGCATAGTTAGAGGTCAATAAAGTTATTATTATTTTCTATACAGTAGAGGGCTGATAAAAAAAACTTAATTTCTACCATTTATCTTTTCAAGGATTCAACATTTCAATGTTTGGCGACGAAATATTTAGAGATCAGAATTTTAAACATTAACGTTTCACTTATATTTATTGTTTTAATTTATCTTTTTGTAATCGATAATGACTAGATAAACAAAAGCAAACTTCTGTAGCTTTTCATTTTGATAATTGGAAGAATTGGAATATGAAGGAGAATTTATCTTATACAGACCTCGTTCGTTTTTGGCAACACGCCCGAAAATTTTTTGTTGCCATAACCGAATGTTGCCAAAATCGAACGGTTTTTTGTCACTGTTTTATTTTTATTTTTTTTAATTAGTAAAAATTGATGTAGAACCTTATATTAGCATATATTTTTTCAAACATGGAAAAATTCATGATTTTACTGTTTAAAACTTTGGTAATTAAGCCGAATTGAAAAATTTAATGCTTATATTACGTTTTACATTAATTTGATTAATTTGAAATGAAAATAAAAAATAAAAATGTGGCGAAAAACCGCCTTTTTTGGATGTTGCCAAAAGGGATCGGTTTTTGCTCGGATGTTGCCAAAATCGAACGGGGTCTGCACTTTGATCACTGACACTTTTTTTTATCAAATCCAATTCAATCATCATGTATGTGTTTTAAATAAATTCTCTTAAGATCAAAATCTTTCAAAATTCACATTTCAAATCGTGATTTAATATTTTTTTACATTTAAGATAAAATCGATCAATTTTTCAACTAACCAAATGAAAGAAAGAAATGTGAATGAAAATGTTTAATATCTAACAATTATTATCATTTTTCTTTAAAAATTTCGCTATATTTCGATGAAATCAAACAATCGAAGTCTAAAAACCTTGATAATCGATGATCGGGAAAGCCGGGTAAAAACTTGGAATTTCATAAATAAAAAAGTTGTGGCCACCTTGTTTAAGTTTTTGAAGACCTTTTTTTGCCCACAGAAATCTCGAAAATTCCATCTGAAATATTTTTCTAAATCTGATCAATTTTATCAATTTACATCCATCCATTGAAAAGTTATTCATTAAAGACAGTAATACACTTTTTTATCGAATATAGTCTTTAGCACCCCCACCAAGGATGATGCATCTCGCAACAAAAGTAAACAAATATCAACTCGCCACCAGCCACCCAAAGGCAACTTCCCGGATGTTTTATATTTCTCCATTCACCCGCTCTTTCCCCGAGAAACATTCCAGAATCGGAAGCGGAGCGGAATTTCCACTGCTGCACAAAAGTATTCACAGAATATCAGAAATTAAAAACTTATTCTCTTGGGGCTATTTTAAACGCTTCTTTTTGTTTATTCGTCGCGCGCATCAGCAGCAGCAGCCGGTCTTCTTATTTCCCTTGGCTTGGAAAATTCTCATCAAGCAGCAGCAGCAATAGTAGTTGTTAGCAGCCTTTTTAAAACCAAGATCCCTCGAATCTGAAGTAAGGTAGGGATTTTTCAGCTTCCATGATGTTTTGTCACACAGAAGGTGCACTTTTTGCCATTGCTCAGTTCGCAGTCCAACAGAGAGAGACCGATCCTGTTGCTTCCTTTCAGGCGGAATGGTCGGTCATGTTTAGGGGTTGAGTGGGTGGAAGTGGGTCTGATGTTTAGCAAATGGGTGAAAATTAGAAGAGCCTTCAGCTGAAGCAGAGGAAAAACTCGGGCTCGGGTGTAAATGAACCCTTTGCTATTAACGGATTTTCTCCGGAGGGGTTTGTTCCCTTTTTTGTTGTTGTTTACTGTTTTCAAGGATCAGAAAGAGCCGAAGAGTGACAGCCGGGGCTGGCAGGCAAACGAAAATATAAAAAAAAAATGTGGCACTCATGGACAGGTCTGAAGTATTGCCTGTTTAATTCTTTGTGATGAGTTGTCAAAATGAGCTGCAAATCAGTTCCGATATTGCGCCCGGGCGAGTTATGTATGTGGGTGGGCTGCTGTTGGCGTTTTTGTTGGCAGACAAAGTAAAAACTACCCCATTTTTTGCAGTTAGCAATACAAATGATTAGTTGGAAACTAAGGGAAATAAAATGGTTGGTTGGTTTTTAATCTCCGGAGAGCTTCATTATTTGGGATCATCCTGGGTGTGTGTTTGTGCTGAACAACATAACGGGTTGATAGAAATGTTTGGTGAAATATTCCTCGGTTCGACAAAATCGTTTTGTTATTATCAGTTATGATGAGTATTTAAAGAAATATTTCACTATGGCTTCAATATCTTCAAGTAAGTTAAAGTATTTTTACTTCCGAATAATTTGGGAAAACTCTTTTGAGATATTAAGTAAAAGCATAGAAAATTTAGAAAGTTTGAGCAGAAACAGGCATTCTTATACATGTACTTAAGACATTGGTGACGCCATCTGAAGAGTGCAGGCTACAAAATTCATGCTTCTATTTATGGTTGGTACCACACCAATGCAATGTATGACTTTGAAAAATAAATCTATATTGAAAAAATAGCTCTTGGAACTCAGTACTGCAGAGACATTTCTAAGACATCAGGCGTGGAAACTTTTTTTTTTAATTTTCACTAATAATAAACTTTTTAAAAACTTCTAATATTTTTTTACCCCTTTAATTTATGCACTTTCGTCATCAGCTGTAGAAGTATAAGAATAAGCGTTGAATTCGTTTTACCCTCTAGAGCTGATTATAAACTTTAAAATTCACAGAAGCTATGTTTAATAATAACAAATCAGTTATGTCTATTAAAAAAATGATGCAAAACTTTTTGTTAATTTTTTAAATACAGACCCCGTTCGATTTTGGCAACACGCACGTACATTTTGTGTTGCCAAAATCGAATGTTGCCAATATCGTACGGTTTTTTCTCATCTTGTTTTTCAGTTATTTTTACAAAATAACTAGGTATTATTATTATCAAAAACGTTGGTTTTAGTAAATTTTCGACCATTTGTAGTCATTTTTTAACTTTTTCATCATGTTTTTGATGCATTTTGCACTTTTCTTGTTTTGTTTATAATGTTTGTTTTCATTTGTCATATTTGCTGTATTTGTCATTCTTCATCATTTTTTAGTTGTTTTTTGTCATATTCAGTCTTTTGTCTGAATTTGATTTTTATTTTTTGAATTTTTCATCTTTTTTTTCATTTAAATTAAATTGGTCCTGTTATAACGAAAACTAAAAGGTAATGTTGTTTCTAAAAACCGTTCGATTTTGGCACATGTGCCATCGGATGATGCGAAAATCGAATGTTGCCAAAAATGAACGGGGTCTGTAATAGCATTATCACAGGGGCTAAGGAACTTGACATTTCAGTACATTTTCAGTAATAATATTTACACACTTAAATCATCATTATATTTTTATTTAATATTTGCTAAAAATGTACCACAAAGAACTGAAATATTTTAACTTAAGCTTGCCAGATTTTCCGAATATAAAAAAAAATTTGAAAAATTAATAAAAAGATAACAAATTCTGCTGTACAAATTTTGAATCGAAGCGTTCGAAACGAAGTTTTTTTTTAAAGAGTTTTATAAAAGTAATCATGAATGATTTTTTGGAAGCCTAAAATACGATCCCAAATCTGCTGATGAGTTTTGACTAACAAAGGTTTTTTCATGTATTTTTCTTGATTTTCGTTGAATAATTTCTGGGTTTTGACCAAATGTGCTCGGATATTGCCTGGATTTTTGGTCGACAATTATGAAATCAAATGCTCGGATTTTAAGTGAAATAGCTCGGATTTGTCAGGCCCGGATAGGTGCTGAAAAACTTGTAGCAATCTTGTTTTAACTTATATGGAATATAAATATTTAGCACATTTTTCGAAATGATGCCGTGGTTTCCCAACCCTCTCTTTAGACGGGGTTTGTGTTCCATCTCTTCTTCCTAACTTAGGATTTTTTCTCAAAAAATGAATCCAGAATTGTGGTAGCTTATAGACCAAACTTCCAATCATTGTTTCAGATCTTAAAACACATGGACCAAGGATTTCTAAGGCATACCTTATTGAAAATTTATCGAAAAATATGTCCCTTTCAAGTTTTCTCATGTTTTCAAACTTTCGTTAGCTGTAGCTTTTGACAAATGCTTGTCAAACAGATTTCATAAGTTATGGATGGTTAGATTAACACATTTTGAAACATTCTGCGCAAGTTTGAAGAAAAATGATTGGCTTTGGTTTAATGCCGATTAAAGTTAAACCCGTCTGAAGGCGGGGTTGGGCACTAGAGAACAGTTACAAAATTACAGAATTTTAAAAGTTGAATAAGTGTCTTATAAGATCTGAACGCAAGGTTAACGTTAAAAACGGTATTCTCACAGGAAACTAGCACAGTCATATTAATAAATTCACACCATTGCAGACTTAACACTCATTTTTTTTTAATCGAAAATCTTGATAAAGTCTATTTACACTTTTTTTTTCTTTTCCTACAAAGGCAATTTCAGTGGTTTTTTTTTTCAAGTCAATTTTCTAAACTCAAAGTGAAGATTTCAGAAATAAAAACCTAAGAAAATTAGTTGGAACATGCAGGGCCGTAGGAAGAACCGTTTCATGGGTGGTTTTTGGTGCCTTATTTTTTACTATGATTTTTTTTGCTCAAAAAATGCATGAATTATACAAATTAAATAAGAATTTTTTTATACTATTTTGATATGCTTATGGTATATGCTTTAGGATGTGTGCACCGTCAATAATCTATCTTTATCGAGCCAGTGCCCAACTTGCTAAGAAGTTTCCACACTTAAGGGGATTACCGGTTTATAGTTACACGAATGCTATCCCAAGTATCTTAATCGGAGTTGATAATGCTATATTGAAAATAGCTCTCAATAAGCGGGAGCGTTTAAACGAAGTACCAGTCAGTATCAAAACTCGATTCGGATGGACGATATTCGGTGGTCATCGATCACAACAGGTGAAGGTGCGTACTACGGTCCTTGCAATCTCCAGATGACGAGGTGTTGCATAAACTGGTCACAGATTACTTTACCATTGACAACATGGGTATAGAAGTTCTGGCACCACCTGAAACTACTGAGGTTTGTAGAGCTCGTCAGATTCTGACTGTTACAACCCGCCGTACTGATTCCGGTAGAATGAAAACCGGATTACTTTGGAAATCTGAAGATGTGGTACTTCCAAATAGTTACCCCATGGCGAAAAAAAGGTACAATTGCTTGGAACGTCGTTTAGAAAAAGATCCCGAGCTTAGAGCAAATCTTCACCAACAAATAACTGAATATCTAAAACTTGGATGTACGCGATATAGCCACGCAGGCAGAGTTGAAAACTGCGAATCCAAGCCGCACCTGGTATTTGCCAATTGGAGTTGTCAGTAACCCTCGTAAACCCGGCAAAAGGCGTATAGTTTGGGACGCTGCGGCTACTGTCGACGGTGTCTTTAAATTCCCAGCTGCTCAAAGGCCCCGACTTGGTAACACCGCTGTTGTCTGAATTTGGTCGCTTTCGAGATAGATAGTTTGCCATAGCGGGCGATATCAGGCAAATGTTTCACAAACTCATGATCAAACCCGAAGAACGCCACGCGCAACGGTTTTTGTGGTGCACCCCCCGTATTACGGAACCGGATATTTAAATTATGTATGTGGCAACGTTTGGAGCCACTTTCTCCCCTTGCCCAGCCCAATTTGCCAAAAATATTAATTCTACGGACCATATGGCTAATCATCCGGAGGCAGCTTTAGCTGTCATCGAATGTACCTACGTGGATGATTTCTTCGATAGTAGAAATACAACAGCGGAGGCTGTTAAACTTCCGATAAACTTTCAGTTGGAATGGACAGCTTGCGCGACAGCTTGCGCACATTCCGGAGCCGAGTCTTAAAGCATTCAGCAAGTATGTCTCTGAGTTAAGAACAGCAGCTTGTAGAGTCTCGCTTGCGTCGCAGTTGAGCGGAGATGGAAATGCTAAGAAGAACCAACGGAAAGGAGCGTTTCTAAACGTGCATCAAGAAGCCCTGGATACTCCAACTTCAGAATCCGCCGCAGAATCGTTTCCTAACACAAACCCGAACTAAAAACCATGCCTTACTTGCGGACAATACAATTCTCGAATGTCGAACTGTCCTCTTCCTAGACCTCTCCGTAAAGGACAAAATGACACTGGTGGAAGGCAAACATTTGTGTCAAAGATGCTTAACGCCCCATGGGAAGTGTCCTTGTAGGACGAAGCAACCGTGTGGTTTAGATGGTTGCATTAAATTTCACCATAGGCTCCTCCATCTATCCGGAACTTCGATTACGGTCGGTACCCATCGTAATATTGAAAACACAACACTGTTCAAAATTCTGCCCGTGAAGTTGTATGGAAATGGCAACTGTGTGACCATGTTCGCATTCCTAGATGATAGTTCAGATGCAACGCTAGTGGAATCCAAAATTGCGGACGACTTAGGATTGAACGGTAGAGAAAGTCCTTTATACCTAGAATGGACTAATGATATCACTCGAAATGAAGAAAAATCTCGTCGAGTTTACATGGAAATCTCCTGTATATTCTTACTTTAAATGATTTGTTCTGAATTTTTATATCTAAACATTAAAGACTGATGAAACGAAATATTAATTTTAAACTCATGCCATAGTATTTATTTCCATTTTGCAATCAACCATTTTTTTTAAACTTGTATCAAAATTTGTTATTATTAAACACTTCTCGACATAATTGATGATTGAACTAAGATTTTGAAGCAGATGGACTGAATCGGAAGTCAAATTAAATGTTTAAGAAATACCTGTACATGATATATCTTTCCCTGTGAATTTTAAAAAATCAACATCAGTTATAATGGCTAATCAATTTCGCCCTGATCAATTGTAAAAACCGATGGATGTAAAATCCTGCATTGTTTGAACAATGAAAATCAATCTATTTGAACAACATTTAAGGTCCAATCAAGCATCAGAGACTTGGAAGAACAAAATATATATTTTTTTATAAGACTTAAAAGCATGATTTTAATATTTATGTGGTTTTGATAATCATTGTTGACTCGTTTGCAGGAAGAAAAAAAAATTCAGAAACACCTGTTTTTCTACCGTGCAAAAATCGGAATATCGGTATTCGAAAATCGGACGGCTTTATCGGTTTCTGTAAAATCGGTTAGACCGCCCTAGTTTTCATTTATGCCCTCATATATATTCGCACATTAATGTGGATCGCTTCACGATTTTTCGTGTCGTGCTAATCTTCATTGTATCGTTCCAATTTTAGTACCTATATGTTCATCCGAATCTAGGACACCTTTATAAATTGGTTCATCTTGAAAAAAAAGGCTTGCTTATGTGGGGTCTGAAAATGGGGTCTCATAAATTCCAATCACTAATTTATTTGCCTTTTTACCCTCGAAGAGGCAGAACATTTTAAAAATAATGATAATTTTGTAAGAATCACTTTTTATGTCAAAAAGCGGTATCATATGATGCAGGAAGATTAAAACTTCATTGTTTGCGTAAGAGTATGCTGAATCTAGGCCAGTGTCCAATTTTCGGCATTTTAGGACCAAAGTACACAGCAAAAAAAAATATAACGCTGGATGATGTAATTTGTGGAGACGACGTAGTTTTAGGGCTTTCTGTTGTTATAATACATCTAAACGACGTACCCGTATGCGAACATGTCGTGTAGTGTAATATCACAACCTTCTATGTGATATTGCATCAAGTAGTCAATGTTTCCTCAATGACGTTCAAATGTTATTCATTTCAAAAAGTAAGAAGCGGATTATGGACCTCAGCTATATTTGTTTGGCTTGTAAGTACAACCAAAATTTTATAAAAATGTAAGCAAAACCATAGCTTCAAATATAATTTGATTATTTTTCATTTTTAGGTAGATTCGGCAGGTTTGCATTTGCGGTACAAAAATAATTAAAAAATTATCAAACAGCCGGGTACATCAAGAAAATGTAATATTAGGTACCATTTGCGACTCAAGTTGCGTGCAGGTATTTGATGTAATATCACAACACTTTTTTTGCTGTGTAGGCTCTAGGTCCAAAGTAGAATAACTCACGCTATATCACTTTTCTCTAGTATATTTTGATATAATGCATGCATTCCGCTCAGATTTGGTCGAATAAAGCCCAGTTTTTGTATTTGACATAAGAAGTGCGTATTTTTTTCTGATTTAAAACAAATCATTCGGAATTTACCCGGCCACATGCGAACGGGAGCAGCTCAAACTCTATGTCGGAGTAACAATTTCGAATTGAATGGCACCAAGTTCTACTCAATTATGTAATGTGAGCCTACTTGGTTGAATAATTCTATTGAATCAAAGCGCGGTACCGTGATTGAGTTAAAGAAAATTTTTCGATTGCTTTGATTTCGACCGATTTCTACACGTTTTGTCTCAGATTTCACTTCAAATTTATCTAAATTTTTGTAAACGCTCTTTAAATGTCCTTTAAATTATTAACTACATTTTGAAAATAGTTTAACTGAGATCGAATCCCGGTCACGGCATACATAGTACACTTTCTGTGGGTTGGCGGTTTTAGCATTGGTAAGCATCATATCCTCGAAAGATGTACGCTTAGAGTTAAGAAAAAAAGGAATCTCTTCGAGGAAACACTAAGTTTCATTGAGATCCTATATGTGTTTTTGTTCGTTTTTTATCAAAGAAAAAAAATATGATCTTATAAAAGTGACCATTTTTATAAGTGCAGTGCATCACCTTCCTATTTGTTTTCTACACCCATAGAAGAGGTTGCAAAAATCCAATGCCTATTTAGCACATCTCTGTGCCGATAATGCGCTGAAATGTGCACTGTGCCGAAGATGATATGTTTGAAAAACCGTAATTGGCATAAGGACTCGGCTCCCAACTAAAATGATGCATGACCACTACATTCAAGCAAAACAAGAAAAACATTTTATGGGATTTCGTTCCTATTGGATAATTCATCCCAGAAACAAGAAAATAAAATCATAAACCACAGCGCCCGTAGGGAGAATCGAACTCAAATCACCACCCAAATGGTCTTGCCAGACCGACATCTTAACCAGTGTACTATATGAGCTTCATGCAGGAAGAGGGATATTTGTCATAGGCATTCTGCCACCGATCAATCACAAAAGAAACGCACGACAGTGGCTTCCCGGCGTTTGGCCTCCTTTCAAGGTATTCATTTGTCTTGCGATGGAAACGGGAAAGGGAACGGGAGTGGAGGAAACGGGAAACCCATTGAATGAGAACTGTGCTTTGCTTACTGCCTGCTATTACATACACACGCTACATATACACAGCTGCTAAAGCCGGGCAGCTTGGCCGGTGCTTGTTTGCCGGTGAATTGAAGGAATATATTCTTGTTGCTTTTGCTACATACACACGCACAGCTTAGCCGTGGTTGAAGGAATGTTTTTTTTGTTGTTGCTTTTACTGCATACACACGCACAGCTCGGCCGTGGTTGTTTGCGGGATTGAATTAGAAGGATGTTTTTGTTGTTGCTTTTGCTACATTCACACGCACAGTGCTCGGTTCGCTGGCTGCCTGGTGTTGGCCGGTATTTATTTCCATCCTTCTTCGTCTTGTGATGCGATAGGGAGGGACGTGAAAGCGTTTTTATTTTGTTTCTTTCAGACATACGCAATTCGGTTAACTTGGGAGATTAATGCCGGTGGGAGCAAATCGAATCAGCACCGATCGCGTTATCTTCTTGTACCAATGATGCTATGTAATTGACTACACGCCATTGGCACAGAGGCTGAATTTTGGGTGTAGTTAATATAATCAATAGATCAGTAGATCAGTAAAAGTATCAATATTACACCCAAAGAAGAAGTTGCAAAATTTTACTTCCGCTCGGCACTAACCCTATGCCAAAAATGATTTGATGATATGATTGGAAAAGCACCACTGGCATAGTGTCGAGCTCCTAAGTAAAATTATGCATAACCACTACATTCTAGCAAAATAAGAAAAACATTTTATGAGATTTTCATCCTTTTGGATTATTTATCCCAAAACAATTAAAACATTAAGCTGGAATTGAACTCGACGCAGCATTCTTATTTCCACTTGCCAGTCCGATAACTAAACCATTATAACAACTGAGGTTTATCGTCACAGCTCTTCTACCACGCCCGATCTCCAAAAAATCGAACTACTGCCGTTTTGCCGTTTGTTTTATATCATACTTCTTTGTCTTCAATGGGAATAAGTTGGGAATGAGAAACAAGAAACTGATTACTTTTGCCATTTTACATACACACGATTAGCTGCTTAGACTATGCCCACCAATGGTTGCTAAACCTCGAATCGAGTACATTCGGCAACATATCTATCAACCAATCATCGCACCAACAGTCGCTAACTTGATTCGAGAAAAAGCATTCGAGCAGTAGGTTGTTAAAGGATGCGTTTATGTAGCAACCCGGTAGCAACGCAGCCGGTCGTCACTATCAGAAAATAAACAAACACAAATTCCAACCTGGATGGCAACAATGGGTGCGAAAAACAGTAAGTAGATAAAAACGCAACCGATCAAAACGTCTAAAATACCGACCGAAATAGCAACGCCTGGTGGGCTTGGTCTTACTGCAGGATTTTTTTCCCCGATGATTGTTTGCCGGGGGTTGAAAACAAATAAATGTTTTTTTTTCCTAATGCTGGTTTTAATACAAACTCAAACAGCGCTTACATCCTTGCTTATTGATTGTTTCCATCCCGCTTCGTCTTGCGATGGGATATGGGATAGGTTTTGTTTGGTTGCCAGCGAGTAGAGAGTTTTTTAGTGTCAGTCTGGCATATCATTTTATGCCGATAATTCCTCCTCCAAGGAAGATCATTATTGGAGTAAAGTCTGATTTGTGGGTGTTTTATTATATTTAATGTTGAATTGACTATATTAAATGAACGAAGTCAAGTAACATTTCCGAGATGGGGAGGAAATCATACAAGGTGTACTTATAGGAAAAAAAAAGATGAAGCTTCTCCAAACATCTCAACCCGATAGCTTCGAAAAGATTTTTTTCTAAAAACAAAAATTGCGCGCTATTATCCACCCATGGTCAACATGCCTTGAAACTGTTATAAATAAAATAATTTTTGTTTTGTTTTTTTTAAATTGCATGTGCTGAAATTTAAATAAATGTTTGTCCTTCCATTCCTTCTTCCATTTTAAAGAAGTGTTTTATAATGTTTCAATAAACTTTAATTCTTAAATTTCACCTTGGAAAATGTTTCATTATTAATTCAACATTCCTCAACATGTGTTTGGAGATCACGAGATCTCATTGCACAAAGACGGCTTATTAAATAACTTGCCAACTGTCCTCTGGCATTTCAATTTAGTCCCAAACTGAAGCCCACGCTCAAGATTTTGATTGCGCCCAACATTGATACATAACTGCTGACTCGAAAATGATTCCAATGGATGATGCTGCTGCTGCTGCTGTTTTCGTCTATTCATCCGTATTATAATCTACACACGCACCCAGCCACCCCCACAAGTCAACATCATTGGGTTGCCTCTAGGGATTTGGCAGGGGTTGAGAGAGAGGGAAAAAAAGTAAAACTTCACCAAATCCGTACTACATCGTAAATGATGTGGGTGGTTCAGCTCGTTCGGCGCTGGCAGCGTCATTTTACTACTCTCTGGAATCCTGTGCGTTAATAACCGATTCCCGTAATGGGGCTTTCACCCAGCAACAGTTGAAGAATATCTTTTGGTAGTGACGTATAATTCTTCTTATAAAGCGAAGAATATGTAACTACAATATTTTTGTAAATAAAACCACACCAACATTTCAATTTGTATTCCTGCAGAGTTAATTTTTCCAAAAAATCGAAAAAAATATTGAAAGAGTACATAATACTTCCTTTTGAAATATTGAGCCCAACATGTTATGACTTTCCACTTCATGACGAATATAAAATGCTTCCTCCAGATGTCGACGGCAGTATTGTTGTTTCCCGAAAAACGCCACGTGTTGAATTCATGCGGTTGGAATAATTTTCTTTCTCAATCCAGTATTTGAATATTTTTTTTAAAAATATTTCACCCACACGAGTATTCATTTAAAAAAAAAATCATCTCGATCACACATTAATTTTAAAAGAATTTTATATCACCTCAAAATTCGAATCACTCAATTCTTCCGATTCAACCGAAAGCTCGTCGACAATATCTTCAGCTCCGGCGCAACGAGGGATCCGTGGAAAGTAAAGGATGCGAAAAATCAGCGTGGAAGTAAGAGCCAAGTCGGAATGAAAATTTCCCCGAGGAAATTAGAGGAAAAATGCCTGCTCTCAGTTGCTGCTGCGGCTGCGATTGTTTTATTTTTATTGAGCGAACAACTCCTCTCGAGAGGTCTGGGACTGGGTGGACAAGGAAACCGGAAGCCAGGCCGGATTGGTTTCCGGTCCATGCGAGGGAAATGGAAACAGAGAGCAAGGATGTGGTTGGAAAAGGGTTTCTCCGTCGATTGGGGATCTAGGACTTTCTAAGACAGGAAGAAGATGTGGAAACCAACGAGGAAATGTTGAAATGCTTCTTCGCGCATCGATGAGCAGTGAAATCAAGGGTGAAAAAAATGTGATTACCGGATTTGTGGTTTCGGGCGAAGGAAACGTACCTACCTACCTATTGGTAGAGAAATGTTGGCAAGGACAAAATTCAATTCCTTTTTTGTTTTATTTTGCTCTTGGAAGATGAAGGTTTCAACAAATCCGTTGCTTGAATAGAAATAATCTTTGTCTTCAACAAAGTTGTTGAAACGATTTTTTTTCCTAAAATCAAAAATTGGTTAAATGAACAATTGAAGACTCGTTTTTACAGAAGTAAGAAAAATAAAGATGGCTTTTTACAACAAAACATCAAGAATATTTAAGAAATCAATAAGATTCCATTTTTTTCAAATTGGAGAGAAACCAGCTATATTTGGATTATGAAAAAGGTGGAATTAAACTTGTGGACGTGGAATCAAAGGCAAAAGCATTATTCATAAAAGGTGCAATATTTGGAGGAACAAGTTCTGATATCGTCGACACAGTGCTTTTGAGTATTTCAAGGAAAAAATGCTTAAGCCGAAATTCACTAGAATGGTTGGAAACAGGACTTTTATTAAGTCAAAACTTCACGTTAACAGAGGTGCGTTCGCTGTATGTCTACTTCATCGATCAACAGAACACCATTCCGAAAATAACAACAACCTTTCCGGAAATCCAGTGGTCAAATGTGTGGTCTAACATCAGTCTCAGTTTTATCCCAAGTGAAAGCAAATCACAGCTATTTTTACTGTACAATAATATTCTAAACAACAAAAAAAGTTATTCGAGTACAACATAGGTAGATTGGCAAATAATCTTTGTGAACATTGTCAAACAATTGAATCGAATAGTCATATAATTAAAAATTGTATAAAATCAAACGAAATTTGGATTTGGTTGAAAAACATATTGCAACAACGGTTTAAAATAATTACGAATGATCCAGAAAATATGTTGACCAAGAAAACAAATGAGAATAACAAACAAGAAAAAGCCGGCCTTTGGTTAGTAGCAAAAGTTATATCATACTTGATAAAGAACCGAAAAAATCCCAGTTTGTATGTGTTGCAAAAAGAAATAAGAGAAAATAGGTGGAACAACAAAAATGCATTTTCTGCAAATTTTGGAAGTTGGCTAAATTTAAGTTAGTTAATTTAAGAAGTGTAGAAAAATGCGAAGAATGTAAAAATAAGGAGATAGTCTTGTAAAAAAAAGAAAAAAAAAGAAAAATAAAACACCTTCTTTGAATTTTCGTCAAAATAATCGTATTCTGCAGAATAGCAAAAAAATTCAGAAAGAAAACTTCTCTATCGAAATTACTCGTGGTCTCCGAGAAAGTTGATAGTTGAATTCAAATTTTTATTTTTAAAATCTTTGTGAAGTTCAAAAGTTGTGATAAAAAAGAGAAAAGATTTAAAGAAACGAATTTTATACCCAGTTGGAGAACGGTTCCCATGAATCGAGCGAAGTGGAAGAATATTGTTCATCAGGTTATGTCGTGAGACAGTAAACCATGTAAATAAAATAAAATACCCCTTTCTCGAAAATCGCATATTTGGAATCAGGCGCCCCCAAATTATTTGAAACTTGGTCCAAAATCCTTTGTACCTTTAAATAATGAGAGTTTTGTATCCTTGTCTAAGTTTAAGCATTAAAAACGGGAAAAATGTAGTGATATAAGGGAGAGTGGTGTATTATGGGCCACTTTTTTCCTTGCTTTATAACTTCTTTATGATAAAAGATTAAAAGAAAAAAAATAAATGGAAAGGTTTTCTACAATTTTGAGGTATCATCAAGCATTTTTTATTTTTATTTTTTAAATACATAAATTTCCCGAGTTATGGCTGTTCTTAAAAAAGTATTTTTTTTTTTTTGGGATTTTGAAAAACTTTGGAAAAGTAGCTTTAACTAGATTTGTTAAAAATTTTCATGAAAAATATTATCTAGAAGAGAAATATAGGAAAACAGCTGCAAGGTGGTATAAAATATGTACCCGGTCCAAAATAAATCCGTTACCCTATCACTACACATTTCATCAATTTTCATCGATCTGTTCAAAAGTTATTCACAAACTGAAATGTTGCATTTTTTTTTCGAATACCAATACAGTCCTCGTATTGAGACTATGAATTGTAAATTTCGAGATGCAATTTCACCTTCTTTAGATAGAGTTTTCTATAAAAAGTAGATTCAAATAAGTTGAGAATTTTAAACTAACGATTTTAATTCTAAAATTCATTCATCAAAACCTTGACTTAATACATCACTAAGCTGGCAGTAATGTGACAGGCATTTACTGCTCACGAAAGTCAACAGAATGACAAAAAAAATCTAAAGTGAAATCACCATTTCTTTTCAGCATTCACTTTTGTATTATAAAAAAATCGTTTTTGTCTTAACAAATTTTATGTAGATTTGAAATATTTTTCAAAAAACCAATTTGGATTTTAGTTTGATTTTTTTATTCTTGTTCTTCAAATTTCATCATTTGAAAGATTTTGATAAATAATACAAGGCCACAAAATTCATATTTTTCCGAGATGCAAAGATTATGAGCTTATTCAAATTTATGTGGGTTCCCTGAATCCAAATATTAAATTGTTTTTTTTTTCTACAAGTTTGGTTTTATTAGATTACCTTTTGAAAATAAGTTAAAAATCATTTAAAATATTTCCAAATTTTTTGACAAAACTGTTACACATAACAGAAAGTTTGAAAAAAAAATCATTTAAATAAATGATCAAATTTACCGTAGACCGCAAGTTTTTTTGACTTCTACGAAAAAAGTTATTCAAGGTTTCTTCTTGTTGTCTTTTTCTCACTCTGAAAATTACCATTTTTAACAAATTAAAAGAAAAAATATTTAACTTAATTGAATTTTAATTTTTATTTTTAAAGGAAAAGTCCAATCGATTTACCGTCTTCAACAAATTTGTCAAATAAAATAAATCCTCTTTTTATATTTATTATGCGACATCAGAAAAACTTGTAACGATTAAATTAAGAAACTTAATTTTTCTGATCACTGTTTTTCTGATATAAAAATATCTAAAATTAACATGTTTCTTCGATGGAAACGGTTATAAACAAATTAAGTATCAGTTTTTGTTTTTCATGCAAGTTTTAGTTTCATCAGTTATCAATGATGGATTTCACCTAATTTTGACTCATTTTTTAAATTATACAAGCTGTATCAACAAAAACTTGAGGTGATAAACAAAATCCAACAAAAAAATCGAGTAAAGGATGAAGTTCATCAAAATCAGTCATTAACCCTTTAATGAATATATTTTTAAGTTATGTAATCACAAAAAAATACTATTAGGATTAATAGAATTTGGTTCATGGTATTTTTATCACAATATTTTAATCTATGATATCATATCGAAGAAAATATGCTGGAAATTGCAAAAATCTAAGTTGTTTATTATTTTGGAAAAAGAAGTTTTTTTTAAGAATAAATGTTATTTCTTGGAAATTAGAAATTCTAACAAATTTTTTAATTTAAATGAGTTCAAACATGTTTCTGTACCTAATAAAGAATTTTTGGAAAAAATTAGCTAAATCGTATCGAAATAAATCAACAATTTCAAAAAATATCTTTCAACTTTGATGTGCCATAACTCTCACAAGGCTCAAAACAATAGCTTTAAACCTGTTTAGTTGAGGTATTCGAATTGAAATAATTATATTTTACTGACTCAATAATTGCTATTCTCATTTTAAAAAGTTATGCAATTCAGGATCCAAAAATAGGCACTAGAATTAAGTGCTCTGGAGTTATCAATTGAACATTTTAAACAATCTTTAATAATAATTTTGAATTTTTTTAATGCCATGTGTTTAAAAACTTATATTTTTATAATCTCCATATTTGAATTAAATGTTTAAATTAATTCATCAAATTTTATGTTCCTACCATTAAAACTTTTGTATTTTTTTTAAATAAGTTGTTCTTCAAATCTATTTTTTTTTTTGTTCAGAAAGCATAATCATCTTGAAATCCTCTAAACTCAAATAAAGGATACACATGGTTCATTTCCCAATTTTTATAATTTTAAATCTTCCTTTTAGAATCCATCATAATTTTTTTTATAAATCTTTGAATAATTCTAAAAGCAACTTTAAACTTAAATTTTATTGAGCTGTGTCAACCATATTAGCACGTACCTGGCAATTTCAATATTTGCAACAAAACTTGGATTTCTTTATTTAAACTTTAAGAAGTTCTTTATTGATCAATCGATATAATCCTTTATTGATAGATTGAACACACAAATTTATAAAGTAATTATCGTTAACTTCAAAAATGGGCTTTGTTTGCCTTCATAAGCAGGAGAAATTGAATGTAAAAAATAATGAGCTTTGATTTTTTGAATTAAAATTCAATATTTTTATCTTTTCAATAAAATAAAAATAAAAAATGTGTTATAAATAAAATATGTGTTTTGAATAAATTCGTGTAATTTTTGGTTAAATTTTTCGGAATTTTTTGATCAACCTTTCCATTGAAAATTATGGAAAAAAAATGTTTTAAAATTAATAATTATCTTAACGTTTTAATCTTGCTCAATAATGCTTAAGCATGACAAATTTGTGAATTTATCTGAAATTTATTTTAGAACTCAGATTCAATTTAATTTTTTTAATTTTGCATTACATTTTATGTATTCTGTGTCCTGATTCTTATATCCGATGCTTGAAGTTTTTTGTTAAATCGAAATTTTTATTCGTATTCTTTTTATGGTGCTCCTGAAATATTCATTTAAAATTTTTCAACCAGACTGCGCCCGAAAAACCGCTTGTTGAGGCCAGAAAAACGCATTTTAAAGTTGTGATCCAAAATTAATCTCAGATTCCCGAAAAAAAGCTTCTAAAGGCCAGAAAACGCATTTCAAAGTTGTAAGCCCAAATTAAGCTCAAAATCCCAAAAAAAAAGCTTCTAAAGGCTCGAAAACACATTCTAAAGTTGAAAATTTTAATCCCAAATTATGCTTCGAATCCCAAAAAAAATTAAGGTTGTGATCCCAAATTTATTTCCGATTTCCGAAAAAAAAAGCTACTAGAGGCCAGAAAACGCATTTTTAAGTTAAGAATTGTAATCCTATATTAAGCTCAGAATACCAAAAAAGGTTTCTAAATGCCAGAAAACGCATTTTAAAGTTGTGAAATGTAATCGCAAATTCAGGCCAGAATTCCGGAAAAAAAACGCGTCTAAAGACCAGAAAACGTGTTTTAAAGTTTTGATCCCAAATTAAGCTCAAAATTCCGGAAAATTCTTCTAAAGGCCCGAAAACGCATTTCAAAGTTGAAAATTGTAATCCAAAATTAAGTTCGTAAATTTATTTTTCGGCATATCGGTGAAAAGTAGTTATGAAATTGATAAAGATGGATAGAGAAGTGAGAAGAAAATTTACAGATGTTGAAAAGAGCGAAAGAGCATTTTTGCGAGGAAACTTTTTAACGTACACCATACTTTACCCTGCAACATTTCATTATTTAGGAGAAGTCCGTCCGGAGTATACGTGTTCACCACATGTAGACTTCGGACCAACCAGATTTCATTGTATAGGTTAAGGTAGTGCCACCTCTATCCCGGTACTACTTCTCCTAAATAATGAAATGTTGCAGGGTAAAGTATGGTGTACGTTAAAAAGTTTCCTCGCAAAAATGCTCTTTCGCTCTTTTCAACATCTGTAAATTTTCTTCTCACTTCTCTATCCATCTTTATCAATTTCATAACTACTTTTCACCGATATGCCGAAAAATAAATTTACAAAATTAATTAACGGTGGTTAACTTATCTTAAAAAAAAATTAAGTTCAGAATCCCGAAAAAACCGCTTCCAAAGGACAGAAAACGCATTTTAAAGTTGTGAATTGTTATCCCAAATAAAGCTCAGAATTCCGAAAAACCGCTTTTTAAGGAAAGAAAACGCAATCTGAAGTATTAATCCAAAATTCATCACAGAATTTCGAAAAAAAAAAATGCATGTAAAGGCTAGAAAACGCATATTAAACTTGTGATCCCAAATTAAGCTCAGAATTCCGCAAAAAAGGCCTTTCTGAAGGCCAAAAAAAAGCATTTTAAAGTTGTTATCCCAAATTAATCTCAGATTCCCGAAGAAAAGCTTCTAAAGGCCAGAAAACGCATTCTAAAGTTATGAATTTTAATTCCAAATTAAGCTCAGAATCCCGAAAAAACGCTCTAAAGGTCAGGAAACGCGTTCTAAAGTTGTGATCCCAAATTTAACTCAGATTCCCAAAAAAAAACGCGTTTAAAGGCCAAAAAAGCATTTTAAAGTTATGATTCCTAATTTTGCTTAAAATACCGAAGAAAAGCGTCAAAAGGCCAAAAAATGCGTTTAAAAATTGTGATCCCAAATTAAGCACAAAATCCCGGAAAATTCTTCTAAAGACCAGAAAACGCATTTTAAAGTTGAAAATTGTAATCCCAAATTAAGCTCAGAATCCCGAAAAAAATGCTTCCAAAGGCCAGAAAATGCATTTTAAAGATGTGATTCCAAATTTTTCTCAGAATCTCGAAAAAAAGATTCTAAAGGCCACAAAATGCATTTAATAGTTCTGATCCCAAATTTTGCTCAGTATCCCGAAAAAAGAGCTTTTAAAGGCCAGACAACGCATTTTAAAGTTGTGTATTGTTATTCCAAATTCAGCTCAGAATCTAAAAAAAAAACGCTTCTTAAGGCCAAAAAACGTATTTTAAAGTTGTGATCCCAAATTCAGCTCATTTTCCCGAAAAAACGCTTCTAAAAGCCAGAAAACGCAGTTTAAAGATGTGATCCCAAATTAAGCTAAAAATCCCGAAAAAAAAGCGCTTATAAGGATAGAAAACGCATTTTAAAGTTGTGATCCCTAATTCCGCTCTGAATCCCGAAAAAACGCTTTAGAAGGCCAGAAAATGCATTTTAAAGTAGTATATTGTGATCTCAAATTAAGCTCAGAATCCCGAAAAAACGCTTCTAAAGGCCAGAAAACTCATTTTAATGTTGAGATCCCAAATCAATTTTAGATTCCCGGAAAAATGCTTCTTACGACCAGAAAAAGCGTTCTAAAGTTGTGATCCCAAATTTTGCTCAAAATCCCGAAAATAGGCTTCTAACGGCCAGAAAATGCATTTTAAAGGTAATCGCAAATTCAGCTCAGAATTCCGAAAAAAAATCGCTTTTTAAGGCCAGAAAACGCATTTTAAAGTTGTGACTTTAGAATGATCTCAGAATCTCGAAAAGCTTTTAAAGTCCAGAAAACGCATTTTAAAATTGGGAATCGTAATCCCAAATTCAGCTCAGATTCCCGAAAAAAAAAACGCTTCTTAAGGCCAGACAACGCATTTTAAAGTTGTGAAATGTGATCTCAAATTAAACTTTGAATCCTGAAAAAAAAAACGCTTCTAAAGGCCAGACAACGCATTTTAAAGTTGTGAATTGTAATCACATATTCTGCTAAAAATCTCGAAAAAAAAATGCTTCCACTGGCCACAAAACGCATTTTAAAGTTGTGATCCCAAATTATGCTTACAATCCCAAAAAAACGCTTCTTAAGGCCAGACAACGCATTTTAAAGATGTGATCCCAAATCAAGCTCAGAATACCGAAAAAAAACGCTCCTACTGGCCAAACAACGCATTTTATAGTTGAGATCCCAAATCTTTTTGAGATTCCCAAAAAAACGCTTTTTAAGGCCAGACAACGTATTTTAAAGATGTGCTCCTTAATTCAGCTCATAATTCCGAAAAAAAAAAACGCTTCGGAAGGCCAGAAAATGCATTTTAAAATTGTATATTGTGAACTCAAATTAAGCTCAGAATCCCGGAAAAACGCTTCTTCGCCAGGCAACGTACTTTAAAGTTGTTATTCCAAATTCAGTCTCCTAATTCAGTCACATTTGAAAGTTGTGAATCGTGATCCTAAATTAAGCTCAGAATCTCGAAAAAAAAAAAACACTTCTGAAAGCCAGAAAACGCATTTAAAAGTTGTTATCAAAAATTCAGCTCAGAATCCCGACAAAAACGCTACTAAAGGCCAGAAAACGCATTTCAAAGTTGTGATCCCAAATCAATCTCAGATTCATGAAAAAACGCTTCTAAAGGCCAGAAAACTTTTGAATATTTTTTCAGCAAATATCTTGTTCAGAATAAGATACATCATTTAAAAAATCTATTAATAATTTACCAGAAAAAGTATCGATTTGAAACGTTGATTTTGATTTGAGAAGGAAAAGAGTTTTAGAAATCAATTTTAATATTTATTGTGCATTTTTGGTATTGTTATAATTTCTAGCTTTATTCGAAAATCGAAACACCGCCCACATGGACAAGTCCTTCGCACAGGTCTGGTTTCAGGGATAGTTGAGCCCAACCTGAACGATCTGGGCTTGTGATTAAGCTCAGTTAGCAAGTCAGTTGCTTCCTTAGCCGTTGTCCGTGAGATCGAGCCTACGAGTAAACATCGAACACTGATATACCGGATATGCTTTTCAATGACTCCAATTCCTTCGTTGAAATAAAGTCACGAATGCCACAATATGTTGAAATGACTAATTTCGAAATTGATTACATAAATTGAATTAAAACCGCGATTTTGCTGAGTTAAAAATCACATCTCGTCATACACTTGAAGTTATTGAAAGTGAATTTTTATGAAACAAATTTGCAGAATCGATAAGATGATGTAACATGTTTGAGTTCTGTAAATTCTGATGATAACTGAATTTAAATCATCATTTTCCAAAAAACTATATACACTTCAGTAGGTTCCGATCTGAAAGGACGTAAAATTAAACTATGAAAAAGGAATCCATCATCGTTTATTGAAATTTCAGGGCGTATATATGACATCAATTTATATTTATTACTCGATTATATTATCATACACAACGTTGTGAATTTATGTTTCTATTAACATAAAAAACTGTACTGGTCAGTCGGCTTTATTTAAAACAAAAAAAAAACAATAATATGAACTGTTGTCGAAAGTTGACGGATCTACCACATTTTAAAAAGTTTTTAAACTTTTGGGTTTTAAAACCCATTGATAAGCTGATGTAACTCCATAAGCAAATGAAAGAAAATTTTTATCTTAAACTCACACTAGAAACCAAAGCGAAGACAAAACCCGAAAGAATTTACCAAACCGAAACCAAACGCATCCGTCCGCCGCCAAGTGAATGTGGTTTTTTGTCAAAGGATTTTGGATTGGTTCGATTTACCGGTCGGATGCGGAGTGGCATAGCACACTCCAGCGAAGATCCTTGGCAGTGATAAAACAAAGTGAAAACATAAAAAACGGGAAGAAAAGACAACGAAATGAAGAGGACAAAAATAAGGACATCAAAGCACCTGGAATCGGCGAAAGCGCCAACCTCAGGATGAACAAACCAACGAACCAACGAAGATGTGGTGGGAAGGAAGAGATGCGAAAAGGTGCCAGGGAAGGTTTGGGTTTATCTGCCTGTCGGTCGATCCTGGATGTGTATAGACTCGCTGTCACTATATGGACTTCCCTCAGACATCAGGAAATGCAGACCGAAAACCGAAGAAGGTACACGACGAGACAAAGGTGTGTAGAACGCTCTAGCTATAGATGAAGTAAATCCTTCGCTTTGTAATGGACAGCTGTTCTGCTTCTGGAGAACCGCAAGAAGCCAAGCCAGTTTCGTCTAGTTGGGTTGGGTTTGGTTGGGTTATGCAAGGACTTTTCCCGGCCACCACGGATTCAACTCTCATAAGGCACGAATCTTGTTATTGATTTCGTCGGAGGCTGCCGACTGTGTTTGGGGCGATAGGGTGCTTCAAGGAGAATGAACCTATTTATAATTCTTGTCTTTCCAAAACACTTCTTTAAAACCTTAAGAAGTACAATGTCAATTGGAAAATCCTTTCCTACAAATATAAAACTTCAGATGAGCCACCTTATTACTCATCCCGTGTCCAATCGATTTTAGTGGCTCACGTGAAAAGGTGTAGTTTTTTTTCAAACAGATATATCTCTTTCTCCTAGCCGTTATTGAAGCTGTCACAAAACTTGCATGCTGGTAGGAATGTATCTATGGATGGGTACCAACCTATGGGATAGAATGTTTGCAAGAAACAAACACACGACGATTTGGCAGATGTTTCCGATGGCGCATGCCGAATGTAGCCATCTACCTTTTTGCTGCAAATGCGTTGGAGGTCATTGGACAATAAACGAGTCGCATAATGGATCGGTTTTTTTTTTGTGTTATTGATTCTAGCAGTTTTGGGCCATTCATTTTTCTTGATTGATTCAATTGTTCATCTGGCTTGGAGTCCAGCTTCAAAAAGCGCGCGTTGGTCCTTGAATAGCTCTTAATAAGGTATATACACCGGGTTTTCAAAAAATGGATAAAAGTTTATCTTTTATCCATGTTTTTTTTCATATTTATGTCTCAGAAGCGGATTCCAATCTCGCGCGTAAACCCGCTTCTCACGTAAACACTGGCTTGATCGCACGAATCCATCCAGAGCTTATCCTAACTCGAAACTCCCACAATATGTGTAAAGGGTAAAGAGTCTGAAAGGATAGAAGTTAAAATTCGTTGTCCGACGCCATCTTAAAACGCCATCTCAATATGGTGGCTCCCACTAAACTTCTATATTAGACTGCCCCAAATTTGTATGAGAAACTTCAAGCTTGTGAAATGCTATGCGCTGCAGGCTTAATATGATCCTATGCCTAGTACAAGGTCTCTTGCCAAATTTGGGCCAGATCGGATCACGGGAAGGGGTCGCTTAACGAGCCTGAAGTTTGTATGGAACTTTGAGACATTTTGTTCGGGAGGAACATGAAAATCCAGTTTTTCATGAATAACTTTGGTCCCCTTCGGCCGATTTCTTTTGAAAACGGTTTTCTTAAAGCCTAAACTATGACAAATGTTTCATCCCGTTATCCAATCTGACCCAAATTTGGCAAGAGACCTTGTACTAGGCCTAGGATCAATTTAAGCCAGCAGCGCATAGTTTTTTCAAATGGCGGGTCATTTGGGGCACTCTATTCTATTTGTTAAAAAAAATGAAAATCTTATGAATTCCGCACAATATGGGTATTGAGTAAAAGTGTTTAAAAAGTATATTAAAAATTAATTATGGAAAAAATTTAACAAGAAATTAAAATTTCTATGAAAAAAGCACTAAAAAAAGTTTTCAAAAATATGACCTATGTTATAAAAATAAGACAATAATAAAGACAAAACTGTGGCAAGAATATGGAAAAACTATGAATATAATTTTACAATCAAATGACAAAAATCTGAAAGAACTATGACAAACTAAAAAGTGACAAATTTCAGAACTTTCAATGAAATTCAACAAATTTGATTAAAAATTAAGCCAAAAATATGACAAATTTTACAAAATTATGGACAAAATATGAAAGAAATTTTAAAAAACTTCATATAAAACACAAAACTATGACAAATGTGATCAAAATATCACAGATTTTTGACAAATATGTCAAAATTATGATCAAAATTTGACAATAAAGTGCCAGTAATTGAAAAGAATTAAAATTAAGACAAAAATTTTACAAAAAAAAAAATGACAAATATGACATTATAAAAACAAAACTTATAATAAAATCACAAAAGTGTGAAAATCACATGATAAAACACGAAAAAAATATGACAAAGGAGGTACAAGTATGGAAAAAATTTGACATTAAAATGACAAAAAATATGACAAAAATCTGGATAAATTTTAAGGAAAGGAATAGAAATATTACAAAGTTCTGAAAAAAAAATATTTTTAGATATGAAAAAATGATGACAAATGCAACAAATAGGTATATGATGAAAAATTAGCAAAATACGATAAACATCCGAAAAAATATGTAACAAAAATATAGCAAATGTTTTAAAAATAAAGGCTAAAAAATGACAAAACATGACAAAATCAAAACAAAACAATAAGCTTGGGATCTAAGTAGCTAGTCAGTTGCCTTCTGAGCCGATGTTCGTGAATTCGAATCCAAGAGAAAACATCGAAAATAGTTGTACCGGATAAGTCGACTTTAAAGATTTTTATAAATTTTCGTGGATTTCTCGGTTGAAACTTTACCTTTTCTATTTTTTTTTTTCTTTACAGATATTTAGATAGTTGCTGTTCAATATCGTTTTTTTCTTTTGCTTTGGAAATTGCTGATGCAGAGGAGAAAATAATGATGGGACTGGGACAGCCATATTAAATGTACCCCCAAAGCTGTCCCATATTTGTCTATTCTTCCGTCAGTTGTTCATTTGATTCTGGTTGTTCAATTATGAAAATAAGATTGAAAAGTTGATTCTGGCGTACCTTAATAAAGATAATGAAAGTTTCAATTGGAGATGTTGGATATTTGTCAAAATAAGGGTATTTATTTAATAGGATTGCTATTTATAGCTATTGAACAACATCCCCACCTTTAATAGTCTTACGGGATATTCGATTAATAAATAAAAAAAAAACTAAACTTTGGAACTTCTTGGCATTAAAAAACTATTTTTGGGCATTTAATGCATGACTCTGTGACTCATCAAGATTAAATAATAATAAAAAAAATCCTAGACAACGCACAATGGGGAAAAAAGTGTACAAACCGCGAAGAAATTCAATATCTTTCGTCCTACATGACCCAAATCTATAAAATTATACTTTCCTTTTGTGAAAATTTCCGGAGAATCGATTGCACATAGTTTTAAACCTCGCACAAGCTTGCGAACGGAGATATAGTGCCTTTTTAACCCCTAATTCCCCTATATTTTGTAAACATTCCAGAAAACACTGTTTCGAACCAGAGAATTTTGAACGAAACCATTCCTATTTTGTGTATTTTTTTTCTAAGAAATCGAATGAAGGCTGTTTTGGCCACCACACGCTTCAGAAAATGGAGCTATGGCTGTTTTTACCCTCGATTCCCCTACAATTTTCAACTATTTCAGAAAAAAGCTTG
Organism: Uranotaenia lowii; assembly: GCF_029784155.1. Lineage (NCBI taxonomy): Eukaryota > Metazoa > Arthropoda > Insecta > Diptera > Culicidae > Uranotaenia > Uranotaenia lowii. The sequence goes on along the minus strand of NC_073692.1, from coordinate 64,884,009 downwards.
TTCGGACTTGAAAATTTTGAACCAAATGGGTTGTATCTTGTGTGGTTTTTTCCGAGCAATCGAATGAAGGCTATTTGAGCCCCCGCACACGTCGAAAAATGAAGTTATGGCTGTTTTACCTTCAAATCCCCTCAATTTTTCAAATTGTTAAGAAAATGCATGTTCCGACTTGAAAATTTTGAACCAAATGGAACGTATCTTGTGTGATTTTTTCCGAGGAATCCAGTGAAGGCTGTTTGAGCCACCGCACGCTTCGGAAAATGGAGTTATGGCTGTTTTTACCCTCAATTCCCCTACATTTTTCAACGATTTCAGTAAAAAAGCATGTTCGGACTTGATAATTTTGAACCAAAAGGGTTGTATCCAATGTGATTTTTTCCAAGAAATTCAACGGAGTCTATTTGAGCCACCGCATGGATTGGAAACAGAAGTTATGGCTGTTTTACCCTTAATTTCCCTACATTTTTCAAATTGTTAAGAAAAAGTATGTTAGGACTTGAAAATTTTGAACCAAAACGAACGTTTCACGTGTGATTTTTTTCGAGGAATAGAATGAAGTCTATGTGATACACCGCACGCATCGGAAACAGGAGTTATGGCTGTTTTACCCTCAATTCCCTTTCATTTTTCTAAAAGTTCAGCAAAACCATGATTGGACTTGAAAATTTTGAACCAAAAGAGACTTATCTTATGCAATTTTTTCCAAGGAATCCAATGAAGGCTGTTTGAACCACCGCAGGCTTTGAAATATGGAGTTATGGCTGTTTTTACCCTCAATTCCCCTACATTTTTTCTGAAATCATTGAAGAATATGAGGGAATTGAGGGTAAAAACAGCCATAACTTCATATTTCAAAGCGTGCGGGGATTCAAACAGCCTTCATTGGATTCCTCGGAAAAAATTGCATAAGATAAGTCTCTTTTGGTTCAAAATTTTCAAGTCCGATCACGGTTTTTCTGAACTCTTTGAAAAATGAAAGGGAATTGTGGGTAAAACAGCCATAACTCCTGTTTCCGATTCGTGCGGTGTGTCAAATAGACTTCGTTGGATTTCTTGAAAAATATAACACATGATACGTTCTACTTGGTTCAAAATTTTCAAGTCCAAACATACTTCTTCTTAAAAAATTGAAAAATGTAGAGAAATTGAGGGTAAAACAGCCATAACTTCTGTTTCCAATCCGTGCGGTGGCACAAATAGGCTTCGTTGGATTCCTTGGAAAAAATTGCATATGATACATTCCATTCGTTCAAAATTATCAAGTCCGAACATGCTTTTTTCTGAAATCATTGAAAAATGTTGGGGAATTGAGGGTAAAAACAGCCATAACTCCATTTTCCAAAACGTGCGGTGGCTCAAACAGCCTCCATTGGATTTCTCGGAAAAAATCACACATGATACGTCCCAATAGATTCAAAATTTTCAAGTCCGAACATGCGTTTTCTTAGCAATTTGAAAAATGTAGGGGAATTGAAGGTAAAACAGCTATAACTCCATTTTCCAAAGGGTGCGGTGGCTCAAACAGCCTTCATTCGATTCCTCGAAAAAAAAACACCACAAAATACAACCCATTTGGTTCAAAATCATCAAGTCCCAACATGCTTTTTCTGAGCTATTTGAAAAATGTTGGGCAATTGAGGGTAAAACAGCCATAACTCCTGTTCCCAATCCGTGCGGTGGCTCAAATAAGCTTCGTTGGATTCCTCGGAAAAAGTCACATAGGATACAACCCATTTGGTTCAAAATGTTTAAGTCCGAACATGCTTTTTTCTGAAATTATTGAAAAATGTAGGGGAATTGAGGGTAAAATCAGCCATAACTCCATTTTCTGAAGCGTACGGTGGCCAAAACAGCCTTCATTTGATTCCTCAAAAAAAAAAACTACACAAAATAGGAATGTTTTCGTTCAAAATTCTCTGGTTCGAAACAGTGTTTTCTGGAATGTTTACAAAATATAGGAGAATTAGGGGTTAAAAAGGCACTATATCTCCGTTCGCAAGCTTGTGCGGCGTTTAAAACTATGTGCAATCGATTCTCCGGAAATTTTCACAAAAAAAAGCATAATTTAATAGATTTGGGTCATGTAGGACGAAAGATATTGAATTTCTTCGCGGTTTGTACATTTTTTCCCCTTTGTGCAACGTGTTGAGATTTAAAACAAAATTTGGAATTCTTAATTGTATTTTGAGCGTTATAAACAAAACAAAAACTACTCATTCTTTTCTATTTCTTTATGCATCGACTAGCAAACTTATCGATTTCTATTCCTTATTCCCTAACATTTATTTTCATCCTTTTTTTAAACTCTCTAATGAAAATTTTCACATCACTTCAAAAATAAAAGAAACAACGACGTGAAGGGAGAATCCTTAGAAAGAAATTAGACACCAAATAGTTCTGTATTATCATCCAATTGCTTACCATCGTACGTGAAAGTAAGATAAAAATGAGATTCAAACAGTTTTCATTGACTGTCGAATCTGTACTGGGTGCCATGTTGGAAAAGGAATTAAGTAGGTCTAAAAAAATGACTTATGCTACGAGATAGGTGTATTTTATTTCTATGAAAGCCCAATAAGTAAGTAATAGCACAAAAACTTTAAAAATATGACTTTGTAGCTGACTATTTTCATTGTATTTCTACCTACAATTTAATAAGCCTCATACAAAATTTAAAAATAAAGATCAGTTTGGTGAAACTTACCCATAAGGCTCAACATTGCTTATAAAATTTATGAAACTACTCTACTCTACTGTGTTATCTAGTCTTATTTTATTATTTTAAACGAATGCTTATGTTGTCACACACGTCGTATGAGTATTTGTAATATTAACGTAAATAAAAAGAACAATTTAAAAGCATTCTGTTAGAATAGACACAAGGGTCCGCTTTGGGGGAATATTTCATATGGGCAGACATGACTAGGTATTTTATCAATACTTTTTGAGAACGAAGTTATGTAAATTTTGAGTGTACATTGAAAAACTATCTGTATTAGAACGATTTTTGAGATAAACTAAAAAAAGATGAAAATGCATATGAGCTATAAGCGACAGTAAAATTGAATAAAAAAAGTCGAAACTATGCAAAAATTTTGGCATTCAAATGAAAAAAAAAATCTGAAGAAATAATGACAAAAATACGACAAACGAGCAAATCTTATTCTGCTTCAACAAAGCTTTGTAAAATTTTTGTCATATTTTTTTTTGTCATATTTTCATCCTATTTTTGTCAGGTTTTTATCACATTTTCATGTTTCTCATACTTTCCTCAAAGTATTCAACACTATGTAGTTTTATTGCCAAATTTTGTCCTGTTTGTCATATTTTATTGGCTTTTATAGTTGTTATGTTAGTATCATATTTGTCATATTTTCCGTAATGCTTCGAAATTTTTTCAAAGATTTTTTTTTTCGAGTTTTGTCGTTATTGTAAATTTTTTATCATTTTTTGTCAATTTTTGGTCAAATTTTGGTCAGTTTTTTTTTTATTTTATTGTTGAATTTGTACCATTTGTCATATTTTTTTTTTATTTTTTTTATTTATATATATTTTTTTTAATATATATTATTTGTAGAATGCTTGATACTCGATTCACACAAAGCCCCACTATCCACTCTCACCCAATCAAACGATATTTTGATTTATGCCATAAAAGTGTTTATCTGTTTAAATTTCACCATTTCTTATATTGACTTGTCCATTGATGTATTCTTTAAAATACAAATTGTGAAATAAATCATTTGCAAACGGTCCTCTTTCAGCACTACACTAATTAAACAGCAAGTCACAACTCTTAAAGCTCCAATTGAGCAATACGCAATGCATTGCCTTGGAAAGCAGGCAGCTAGGCACACATATTTCTTGTTCACATTTCTTCCGAATCAACAACAAAATCAATATGCCCATACTTCCGGCCCAAAAGTCATGACCTGAGGCAACAAAACGGCACGAGCATCAGCCCAGCAAAGCAAATTGTATTGCAAATAATTACTCCAGATCAAAACATTTCTCTCAGGCAGCCGCCCAGCAGCAGAGGGGCAAATAAATCCCAAACTTCACCATTGCAAATCCGTGCAGCCAACTTGCACCTTGCAGTCGGTTTCCAACATTTAGTCGATGATTTTGGAAAATGGAAGATGAACAGGAGGAGGAAAATCATATTCCAACATCTCTCCCGATACTTCCGGAAAGGGTACCGGGAGGCAACTTTCCCACCAGGAGGGCTGCAAAGGCTTACATACCCCGACCCCCGAAACAAATCCTACCTAGAACATGCTGCTGCAATCTCCGATCCGTACTCTCGGAACAGATAAATTTCAATTGAATTTCCACAGTTGAGCAGTTATTTTTACGAGCATATCATACTTTCGGGAACGGTTCCGCCTTCCCTGGAGTCGAAGCGTCGTGGTGGTGGAGAAGTGGGGTCTTTGCTTCACGATACTTTCCGGCATTTAGGGGGTGCCAGTTGTGAAGGGCTTCTTCATAACTTCTCCAACCCAGCACAGTTTCTGAACCGAAAGCTTCCGTACATTTCCCTTGTACTCTGCGGAGGGTATACTTTAGGGTGGCTCTAAATATTCGGAGGTTTCCCAGAGCCGGAATTTTTCTGCTCACAATAATCGATATTGATCAATATCGATCGACAAACTGATTGATTTTAATCATTCTTAAAATTTTGAATTTTATCCAATTAAAATTTCCAACAAATTTATACTCGACTTAAAGTCATCCGAAAGAACTTAATTTCGCGATTGATTAGATCAAAATTTAGAGTAGGAAGCTATGTTTCCAGAAAGTTGGAAAATAAGGCCCACCCCAGAAATACATTCACTGACATATGCCAGGAGAGATAACAACGTCCTGCTGGGAAGCAATCGGATGCCAACGAACGGAACATTACAATTCCGTTCAATATACCTTTTTGCAGTTGGTTCCGGAGTTGGTTTGGCTGCTGGATGCTGGAATGAAAAAACGAATGATGTGCTCTGTCATGGAGGAAGCAAAGGCAGGGAGAGGTGTTGCAAAAAGGATATCGGTTTGAAGTTTGTGAGAAGTTCATGGGATAAACGGAAATGTATCCCCGATTGTTGTTGGATTCCAGTAGCAGCAGAAGCAGCAGCAGCTGTTAGGCGCAAAGTTTGAGACTTAGCCCGTTCGTTCGGTGTCGGTGGCTTCAGGGCTGTTTCAGTGCTCCAGAAAATTGCCTCCAATTGGAAAGCTCTCACACTGTTTGGGACAGTTTTGGTCGATTTCGAATGTTTGATTATTTTTATTGAGATATCATGAAAAAGAAAAAGTGTTAAACAAAAATGTTTTATAAAAGTAGACATTTTAGAGAATGCTTGAAAAACCCAATGCTTATATTATGAGTTCATTAAAGTATGGTTGAAAAAAATGTATTGAAGAAATTTCATATGAACTCCAGAACATAAAAAAAACCTTGGATCTCTTACTCAAAATTGTCATTCAGATTTAAACACGGGGTTTAAACTTTATATCATTTGGTATAGTGATTTTCAAAGTGATTCCTACCGCCCTCTAGGGGCGTTGAGAGCTTCTAGGGGAGATGGTTCATAATAAAATTCAAATTTTAAGTCATTCTGGATGCAAAAACAAGTGCCAAATTTCAGTCAAATACAAGACTGAATTTGAAACAGTTAGGTACTTTCTTACTTTACTATGAATGCTAAGTAAAAATTACTAGTAAATCGTCTTACAGGGAACTTACAAGAATCAAAATTATCTCAAAGTTCAATACACAGCAAAAAAGTGTTGCTATATTACATAAAAAACATGCACATAACTTGAGTCGCAAAACGTCTCTAATATTACATCATTTTCACGTATATTCGATTACTTGTAAAAGATGTAAAAAATTACACCAAATGTATGTTATGTATCAAAGAAAACAAACGAGAGCATAGCAACGATGAAAGTGTTCTGTTGATGTTTAGAGTATATTGTTATTAAAATGTTACAGAGTTTTCTGAAGAATTGTGGTTCCTTCTTCAAATGTAGTAGGTATTAACAAGGAAACAAAATAAAAAACGGAAAAGAAAAATTATTATCAGTGAAAAATGTCTTCTCTCTTTTTATGAGCTTATGCAGAGATTTTTTTACCGCAGGGATTAGCAAGTTGTTAAAACTTATTCTGCGGGTGCGATAAGTTAACTTCTTTGTACCGACTCGGGGAAATGCTTCATAATGAAAAGTATGTTCGATTTGGCTTTGAAAGCCGATCGCTTCTCATCAGAAATAAAATGCTTGCTTCACAAAACTTATATGCTCTCGTCACACAAAATAAGAAAGGAGTTTGATTTGGGAATGAAATTATAGAAGATTGATTTCGAGACTCTTCGTATTAGTCAACTTTCTATAACATGAAAAAATCAGAATACCGGTTATTTGTTGGTATCATATATGTACTAGGATTGGTCGATCTTTGCAAGATCGATCTTTTGAACTGAAATTAGCCTTGGAAAAATTGATTGATTTTCTTTTAATTTCTGAGATCGTGAGATTCAGTTTCGTGCAGAATTTTGATTCCCGTACCATACTTAAGACTGCTATTCATTGTTGGTGCTTCCATGCCAATAAAATCGAGACCGACTTAATAGGTAGCGTTTATTATCTTTATATTCTTGAGAAAAATTTTAACTTTTATCAAATACTCAAGTAATCGAAAGTTTCATAAAACGGTCACTTGAAAGCTTATTCAGCCTTAAATTTAAGCTTCAATATTCTGTAGCATTTTACTCAGCTCAAGATTAAAATTCTTATCTATTCATTTAAGTCTCATAGCTAGGTTGCCGAAATCACAGTATAATGTGTAATTTCACAGAATTTTTGTAAATTTTCGTCTCAGAATCTGTGTCGGAGATCACAAAATATTGAAAATTTTCACAGAAATAATAGAATTTCTGCATTTTGTACATACTTTTTAAATAAGGAATTTCGAAATCGCTATCAATTTCATGTTTCTAATCTAATTCATGAAATTTGTTATGTAAATTCACTTTTTCCAATGAAACTGTCAAAATACGAATAAATTTGTGAATAATTGACTTGACTTTTCTGTTAACTTCATGACAACAGCATCACAGAAAACCGTCACTGAATTTTCAGGTCAAATCACAGAAGAAAAAGTTTTTTATTTGTAAAAAAAATACGGCATTTAAATGATGCCACAGTAAAAAGTATTTAAGCGTTAATTTTATATCTACACTGGAATTTTTACATTCCTGAAATTGAAATTTTATTATTTCCTCAACTCTAAATGAAAATTATACTTGAAAAAATTGGATGTATTAAATACACCAGCGTTTATAAACATCCATAGCCTTTTCAAAATTAGCATTTCACCAAGTGAACTAACTTAATATGGTTGAATTGCTTTAATCAGTAAAATAACAACCTTAAGAATTATTCCTGTTCAACTTACTCATAATTTTAACTTGAAAGTATGTCGTATGGAAAAATGCATATATTTATTCTGTTTTTGATATATCATACACTAAGCTTGCAGAACTTTTTCAGCTCGTATCTGAGCTGGACAAATCCGGACTATTTTTTCTAAAACCCTGACAAAATCCATGCGTTTGATTTCTAAATTGTCAACCGAAAGTCCGGGTAATATCTGAGCAAATTTGGTCAAATCCCAAGAATAACTGAACAAAAATCAAGAAAAAGAACTTTAAAAAAAATTTGGCTCACCATAACTCATCAGCAGATTTAAAGTCGTGTTTAGGTTTCCAAAAAACCTTTCATGGTTTTTTTTATAAAACTTGCTCAAAAAAATTCGTCTTTGTCGCATAAATAAAACATTTTCCCAAAACAATTCAATTTTGTTTTTTTCATTTGGCTAATAAAGTGAATAAATTCGAGCTTTTTCAATGAAACCGGGCAACCTGGCAAGCTTAATATACACTCAACCATAGTCTCGAAAAGTTAAACTTTCAGATTTTGAATTTGAAAACATAATTTATTATAGACCATACATTTGCTGTTGAAATGTTTAAGCTTTCCTATCGTTTTTCACTATTAACTTAAGCATAAAGCAGCCCTCATGCAGCTCTCCTTACAGAAGTTTAAAAGATCGATCTTGCAGAGATCGATCTTTTTGCATCGATTTTTTAGTGGGATCGATCCTGTAACCATTCAGCTGAATCGATCTTGGGAATCGATTTTGGGAATCGATCTTTTTCAGAAGATCGAACAATCCTATCATATACAGATATTCTACATCGATCCAAGAAATTGATTACATTAGCGAACCATCAAAACTATCGGCCACACATTACTAGCAACTTCCTATTTGGTCGTTGAGCTTTTTAGTTAAGATCTGGAAGGCGATGCGATCCACATCCAATTAGCACCAGATGAATAATTTGCGATTCCCCATAGTTTTTTTTTCAGCTGCTTTAAACCACTTCTTAACCATTTTTCACTATCCGGTTCTAATACATCCAATATTATTGCAAGAGACATTCAGGTTGCCCAATATGTTGAAGTAAAGGTCAACATTGTCCTGATCATCTTGCTCAATCTAAGCGTAACCGGAAAAATGGAGTGCAAAACTTATTTTCTTTAGTCACATTTTGAGATCCGGACGATGGAATTCCTACAAATAAAAACAAAAACTAAATAAGTTACAAACCGATTGATTTGCTAATCTTTTTGATGAATATTAATAGTACTTACAAATTTTAAAAATATCTCTGAGCTTTGAAAACCTTCCATAATATTTCAAGTCGTGAAAAATATTAAATGACAGCAGAAACAACCGTGCCTACTTTGGTATAATAATAGCAGGTTGTGATAGATATTACATAACCAGACGTGCTCAAAATTAGTACATTGTTAAGATGTAACATTAGCATCGAAAATATGTTATATTTTTCGAATATGAGAATTACATCTTTAATCACTAATAATACGTTGAGTGGCTTACATTTTTTTTTGCATAAAAAGTTTTGTAATGTAATTTTGTATCATCTGATGTCTGATATAAATTTTTGAGAATTGTTACAGATTTCACCTCTTATTTCCATTAGTGTGCTATGTCTAGAAGTATAACTCAAATATTAAAATTTTAATAGGGAAACTATATTCGACAAAGTTCAACACTACGCTATCGGTAACTTAAAAGGTACTCATTTCGTTAAATTTGGTCTTGCGGTCTGTAATATCGAATCACAAACTTCGGTGTTTCTCGGCTTAAATTTCTTCGATGTCCTTAATGTCCTTTACAAAGGAGGGAACGTTTCAAAACCTTCAAAACGTGTTATGTCCATGTTTGTTTTCTAAACCGATTTTTTTAGTCAGAAACACTGATTTTTCATCCTGATTTGTGGGAACGCTACTGAAAATTATGCAAAATTCATTCAACAAATATTGTTCTTGAATCTTCAAAATTTGATTAAAATAAAAATATTGATGTATTGAATCAACGGATCACAGCAATTGTAGCCTTTATTCAAATAATAGATTTTTAAATAACTGATAGTTTTTTTTACAATGAAATCATAAAATTGGTAAACATTCGAACGAGATTGCGTTCAAACTATGTCAATAAATCAGAAGAAAATTTTTTTTTTATGTTGCCTTTACAACAGTTTATCAAGGAAAAATTGCAATTCGTTCATATTAATAATGAATATTCACCGGTTTTGTTGAAACCGCAGGATTCAGTGGTGGAATAGAGTTATCTTTATTCAGTATCGTCTGTGAGGTCATTACAATATAACTCTATTAATTAGCGATAGCCAATTGTCACTTTCTACTTCTCATATTTCCTAACCGGGAACGTGCTCATTTCTCAATGACCTTCCGATGGGAAAAGCCGGATTGGCTTAGGAAGTGTAGATTTTAAAGGCTGCTGTTACTGTTTGTTTGGGTTCTGGTGACAAATAACGGATTAGCTTTGAAAATGCAAAGTTTTAAGTCTGCTTCACTTGTTAGGTTGTTGTGATTTGATCTTGCGTTCGAGAAGGACGAATTGCCATGCGCAGATTTTCAGGGCTGCTGCTGCTGCTGATTGTGTGTTTTGATTTTACCTTCTGCTAGAAACAGAAGGATTGGCGTAACGCGCAGATTTTTAAGGCTGCTGCAACTGATTGTTTGTTCCTCCGCTTAACGTTATAAAGCAAGATTCTGAATTATTATTCAGATTAATCGACAATCACGACAACAATGGCGTAGTTTTGTTTGTTTCGAAAGGAACGAAGTCCAAAGTTTCAAAACAATAACCAGAAATCCAAATTAAAAAAGAATCGATTTTTAAATTTGCCTTTCGAATTTCAAATTTAAATTTAGGATTAGAGATGAGAAGGATTGTGGAAATGAGAATTAGAATTTTGAGAAAAGAAATGAATGTCAAAAAAAAATAAAAATAAAAATGTGGCAACACTGCTATACAAGCTTAAAAGTATAAACAAAAACACAAGTTAGGTATTGGTCTAACCCAGGGCGTGTAAAGCTTCGGGTGTGTTCTTATACCAATGCACGTGTGACAGGCAATCGTAATCGTAGGCATGGAAGGCGAACAATTGGCTGTCAAAAAGCGCTCCGTCTCCACCCCCCACCAATGAGAAACTTTTGGTACCCCTTGCCTACTTTTCCTCAATATGTATCCACCCGTAGCTGGATGCACTCTGGTCTAATCTTGTGAGCAGAGATGCCAATGTGCCAGCTTGACAATATGATAAGCCATTGGATTTCTCGGACTTTTGAAAATAAACCCGATTTTGCCTATTTTTTGCGAATGTGATGGAAATCTTTTGTGAGGAACCGCATCAGATACCATTGCACAGTGGTGCAAAACATCAATCTAGCTGTACGAAATTAATAGCGCCCAGGGATGAAGAGATAGACATTCGGTGTCTTCAGCAACATTGTTCAGTTTTACATGGAGCATATTCTAGCATCAAAATTTTTGCCAAAGGATCCACCAATAGCGAGATAGAAATGCTAACTTTTTTGTTTTTCAAATTAGGGCTTTGATGTTTTCAACAAAGTTGTTTAGCTGATCAAAATACATAAGTTTGTTGAATATGTCAAAGTCCTATCACATCACCCTCAGAAGTTACAGTCAAAGTAAAAAAAATCTCATGAATAAACAGTTTTTTGAACCTGACGCGTTGTAGTTTGGATGAAATGGTTCGCTGTCTTTGAAACAAAGTTGTAACAAATCACGATCTATAATTGTCTCATATATTATGATGGGTTTAAAAGTTGCTGAAGCTCTATAGAAAGCATTTAGTGTATTTTATTGGCAATTTTGGAAGGCTCCTCCATCGAAAAGTGCACATTTTCGCAATACCCCCTTTTTTTGTGATTATTTTTATGATAAGCGGAACCATTTCCAATTGAAATTAACGGGGAAATCGGTGGAACTAGTAGAGATTTGAATGATTGAAAATACACTTTTTGTATAAAAATTACCTATTTTACTTATAGAAAAACCGTTGAAAACATTTATTTTATTAATAAACTAATGCATTTTTCCTTTATATAGTTTGTTTTATTAAAAGACATTAAAATTCATTTTTTTTAATAATTTAAACTCCAAAAACATTAATGGAACTAATCTGTTAAATTTGGTAGAGCACTAAATAAGTATTTGATATCATATAAATGAATAATAGAACCGGTTTTGCCAGTACAACATAACTGCTTCTACCAAATTTAACAGATTAGCTCCATGATTTTTTTTGAGTTTAAATGATTTGAAAAATCGAATTTAAACGTCTTTTAATAAAACAAACTATATTAAGGAAAACTGCAACAGTTTATTAATAAAATAAATGTTTTCAACGGTTTTTCTATAAGTAAAATAGGTAATTTTTATACAAAAAGTGTATTTTCAATCATTCAAATCTCTACTAGTTCCACCGATTTCCCCGCTAATTTCAAATGGAAATGATTCCGCTTATCATCAAAAATAATCACAAAAAAGGGGGTATTGCGAAAATGTGCACTTTTCGATGGAGGAGCCTTCCAAAATTGCCAATAAAATACACTAAATGCTTTCTATAGAGCTTCAGCAACTTTTAAACCCATCATAATGTATGAGACAATTATAAAACGTGGCTTGTTACAACTTTGTTTCAAAGACAGCGAACCATTTCATCCAATCTACAACGTGTAAGGTTCAAAAAACTGTTTTTTAATGATATTTTTTTTACTTCGACTGTAACTTCTGAGGGTGATGTGATAGGACTTTGACATATTCAACAAACTTATGTATTTTGATCAGATAAACAACTTTGTCGAAGACATCAAAGCCCTAATTTGAAAAACTAAAAAGTTAGCATTTCTATCTCGCTATTGGTGGACCCCTCGGCAAAAATTTTGATGCTAGAATATGCTCCATGTAAAATTGAACAATGTTGCTGAAGACATTAAACGTCTATATCTTCATCCCTGGGCGCTATTAATTTCGTACAGCTAGATTGATGTTTTGCACCACTGTGCATTGCTAAATTGAAAATCTGAATCAGCGACTAAAAAAAAAACTTATTAAAAGGTCATCATTTTGAAAAAATTAGCTTTACTTTGACGTATTCTGATTTTAATTCCACTGTAGGATACAGATGAGCAAGCTTAAATAATCAGCGTTGAAAATTGTATTATTTGCTTATTCCTTTCTTAGCGTGCAATTAACTGTATGAGTCGCATGCGCATGAGTCAAATGAGTGCATGGATGAAAGAGAAGGACGAACGAAAAGAGCGATTAACGGAAAAAATGCCAACGAGTAACGAGCAACGTAAATGGTCAGTCTATTGACGAATCTTCGAGACGACTGACGTGATCAGTTCTGTTTAAGGTTTTTTAGATACATCGAATACGACATCCACCAGTCTCTGATTTTTGAAAAAGAATGTTGGCAACCCTACTTGTGACGGACGGACTATTCTATTCTATTTTGTTTATTTATAGAGAATTTTAACCGACGGACGGACGTTTTAAAGAAAGATTCTGGATAATGGTACAGGTTAACCGTCAGTTCACGAAAAATTACATTATACACATTAAGTCGGATATCAGTGTGATTAAGGGATCCAAAATGCATTTTCGTCCGTGAATTTCGTCCGGCAAAATCTCTTGGCTATGGAAAATCTTCTATCTATTTTTATGTAGGGATATATTTTTTTAGTTGCCACTTTTTAAGGTTCTGTCTGTTTAAGTTTCACGATCATAATCCTTAAAAAGCCTTATGATTAGTTTTTCAAAAAAAAAATTAAATTGCTTTTAATTTAAAAATGGAAATTATCCTAAGAACTATGTTCAAAGCTTTCAAGTTCAAGCAGAACTGTCGAATTGATTAAATCGCCTTTTTAGTGGAACACATCTGAATAATTGTTGAACATTTTTAATGGAAACTTAATTTGTCATTAGAATGAAATATTCAAATTTTTTGGCCTGCGTAACATGACGTCAAAGTTTCGTGTTGTCAATCAAAGTCAATACTTCACCCATTTGAATTGCAAAATTGCCAGGGCATTTTTCACCAATTGATTAACCAATTAATTTCCGCATATTTACTGCTGAAAGAGTAAACTCAAACGAAAAAGAGGGGGACACACACAACTTTTCCGGCACAATCAGTAACCGGCTAGCTGGGAACATCCTTACTCTTTGCGAACGAAACTCTGTCAGAGCAACTTCTGGTGAGTAGAAAAACTAGCAAAAGATGAATGGCAGGCTGCCAGGCAGGATTGGCTGCTGCTGTTGGTTTGAAGGAATTATGAAATTTATCATCAAGAAATAGCTCCCTGGCATTCCGGAGGAGCAGTTTGGCTGTGCTGTGTGGCTCATTGCTCTTCTCTTGCTTGCTGGCTGGTGGGAGCCCATCTTTCGAACCAACCGGAAACTCCTAGACCCAGTACCTAGTAGTCAGATGGAGGATGACGAAGATGGGGTGGAGGAAAATTCCAAAAAAGTACCTCGGTTACCGGGAACTGCATCTCCAATACTTTGAAATGGGGGGAAAAGTGCATGATGCCCCCTAGTCTTTCCCGGCAACATTACTGATGTGCTATATCTATGGTTGCGTTCATGCATAAGAGCTTCTGCATTAAATGGCTTTCAATTATGTTGATGCTCTCTGCTGCCGTTCCATGTTGAATGGGTGGGTGGGTGAATGGACTGGATTGTGTTGAATGACTGGGAGAAGGAAGTGGAAAAGAAGACGACAACGAGGTGTGCTGGAAGAGGATGCGTTCTGGAACAAGGAACGTGACTCAACGTTTGTGCATAACGTTGTTGGAGGGATACAAATACAAACACAAATACAGGGTTGGAATTAAGGGGGAGTAGCTTTTTTCTATGGTTTACAGGGAAAAGATGTTTCAATTTGAATTTGTCAATTTTATTTGTGACTATTGTGCATTTTTTGTCATTTTGTGTCCTTTGTGGATAATTTTGAGTGTCATTTTTGTGTCATTATTGTGAAATTTGGATTAATTTTTGTATCATTTTTGAGTGATTTTTTAATTAATTTTTGTCATTTTTTGAGTCATTTATGAGTTATTTTAAGTCATTCTTGAGTAATTTTAAAGTCATTTCTGAGCCATTTCTGAGCCATTTCTGAGCCACTTTTGAGCCATATTTGAGTATTTTGGGTCATTTTTAAGTGATTTTTGATTAATTTTTGAGTCACTGTTGGGTCATTTTTGGGTCATTTTTGAGTCATTTTTTAGCCATTTTTGAGTCATTTTTGAGTCATTTTTAATTCATTTTCGAGTCATTTTGAGTCATTTTTGAGTCATTTTTTAATCATTTCTAAGTCATTTGTGAGTCATTTTAAAGTCGTTGTTGAAATATTTTTGAGTCGTTTTTAAGTAATTATTAAGTCATTTTTGAGTAAATTTGAGTCATTTCTAAATCATTTCTAAGTCATTTCCGAATAATTTAAAATTATTTTTGAGTCATTTTTGAATCATTTTTAAGACATATTTGAGTCATTTTTGAGGTTTTTGAGACATTTTGAGTTATTTTTGAGTCATTTTTGAGTCACTTTTGAGTCAGATTTTCGAGTCATTTTCAAGACATTAAGATATTTTTGAGTCATATTTAAGTCATTTTTGAGTCACTTTTGGGTCATATTTCATCGTTTTTGAACCGTTTCTAAGTCTTTTGAGTCATTTTTGAGTCTTTTGTGTCATTTTTAATCATTTTCAAGTAATTTTTGAGTCATTTTTGAGTCATTTTTTAGTTATTTTTCAATCATTTTTGAGTCATTTATAAGTTATTTTTGAGTCATTTTGAAGTCATTTTTGAATCATTTTTGAGTCATTTTCTAATCATTTCTGAGTCATTTTTAATTTTTTTTAAAATCATTTTTGAGTTATTTTTAAGTCATTTAAAGTCATTTTTGAGACATTTTCGTGTCAATTTTAAGTCATTTTTAAATCGTTTCTGAGTTGTTTTCGAGTAATTTTAAAATTATTTTTGAGTCAGTTTTAAAACATTTTTAAGTCATTTTTGAGATATTTTTGAGTCATTTTGATAAATTTTTGAGTCGGTTTTTGTGTCTTTTTGAATCATTTCTGAGTTATTTTTGAGTTATTTCAAAATTATTTTTAAGTCATTTTTGAGTCATTTTTAAGTCATGTTTGAGTCATTTTTGAGGATTTTGAGATATTTTTGAGTTATTTTCGAGCCATTTTTGAGTCACTTTTGAGTCAGATTTTCGAGTCATTTTCAAGACATTAAGATATTTTTGAGTCATATTAAAGTCATTTTTGAGTCATATTTAAGTCATTTTTGAGTCACTTTTGAGACATTTTTGAGTCTTTTGAGACATTTTGAGACATTATTTTTGAGTTATTTTCCAGTCATTTTTGAGTCATTTTTAAGTCAATTTTGACTAATTTATGAGTAATTTTTTAGTAATTTTTGAGTCATTTTTGAGACATTTTGAAATCATTTTTGAGTCTTTTTTGAGTGATTTTTAAATCATTCTTGCAAGTTATGTCATTTTTTAAATTTGTGTCATTTTTGTCATTTTTGTCATTTTTGTCATTTTTGTCATTTTTGTCATTTTTGTCATTTTTGTCATTTTTGTCATTTTTGTCATTTTTTTCATTTTTTTCATCTTTGTCATTTTTGTCATTTTTTTCATCTTTGTCATTTTTGTCATTTTTGTCATTTTTGTCATTTTTGTCATTTTTGTCATTTTTGTCATTTTTGTCATTTTTGTCATTTTTGTCATTTTTGTCATTTTTGTCATTTTTGTCATTTTTGTCATTTTTGTCATTTTTGTCATTTTTGTCATTTTTGTCATTTTTGTCATTTTTGTCATTTTTGTCATTTTTGTCATTTTTGTCATTTTTGTCATTTTTGTCATTTTTGTCATTTTTGTCATTTTTGTCATTTTTGTCATTTTTGTCATTTTTGTCATTTTTGTCATTTTTGTCATTTTTGTCATTTTTGTCATTTTTGTCATTTTTGTCATTTTTGTCATTTTTGTCATTTTTGTCATTTTTGTCATTTTTGTCATTTTTGTCATTTTTGTCATTTTTGTCATTTTTGTCATTTTTGTCATTTTTGTCATTTTTGTCATTTTTGTCATTTTTGTCATTTTTGTCATTTTTGTCATTTTTGTCATTTTTGTCATTTTTGTCATTTTTGTCATTTTTGTCATTTTTGTCATTTTTGTCATTTTTGTCATTTTTGTCATTTTTGTCATTTTTATCATTTTTGTCATTTTTGTCATTTTTGTCATTTTTGTCATTTTTGTCATTTTTGTCATTTTTGTCATTTTTGTCATTTTTGTCATTTTTGTCATTTTTGTCATTTTTGTCATTTTTGTCATTTTTGTCATTTTTGTCATTTTTGTCATTTTTGTCATTTTTGTCATTTTTGTCATTTTTGTCATTTTTGTCATTTTTGTCATTTTTGTCATTTTTGTCATTTTTGTCATTTTTGTCATTTTTGTCATTTTTGTCATTTTTGTCATTTTTGTCATTTTTGTCATTTTTGTCATTTTTGTCATTTTTGTCATTTTTGTCATTTTTGTCATTTTTGTCATTTTTGTCATTTTTGTCATTTTTGTCATTTTTGTCATTTTTGTCATTTTTGTCATTTTTGTCATTTTTGTCATTTTTGTCATTTTTGTCATTTTTGTCATTTTTGTCATTTTTGTCGTTTTTGTCATTTTTGTCATTTTTGTCATTTTTGTCATTTTTTTTGTCATTTTTGTCATTTTTGCCATTTTTGTCATTTTTGTCATTTTTGTCATTTTTGTCATTTTTGTCATTTTTGTCATTTTTGTCATTTTTGTCATTTTTGTCATTTTTGTCATTTTTGTCATTTTTGTCATTTTTGTCATTTTTGTCATTTTTGTCATTTTTGTCATTTTTGTCATTTTTGTCATTTTTGTCATTTTTGTCATTTTTGTCATTTTTGTCATTTTTGTCATTTTTGTCATTTTTGTCATTTTTGTCATTTTTGTCATTTTTGTCATTTTTGTCATTTTTGTCATTTTTGTCATTTTTGTCATTTTTGTCATTTTTGTCATTTTTGTCATTTTTGTCATTTTTTGTCATTTTTGTCATTTTTGTCATTTTTGTCATTTTTGTCATTTTTGTCATTTTTGTCATTTTTGTCATTTTTGTCATTTTTGTCATTTTTGTCATTTTTGTCATTTTTGTCATTTTTGTCATTTTTGTCATTTTTGTCATTTTTGTCATTTTTGTCATTTTTGTCATTTTTGTCATTTTTGTCATTTTTGTCATTTTTGTCATTTTTGTCATTTTTGTCATTTTTGTCATTTTTGTCATTTTTGTCATTTTTGTCATTTTTGTCATTTTTTTCTGTATGTGTTATTCTTTTAGTTTCGTTTTGAATTTTTGTGTATGTTTGATTTCTTTCTTTCTTTCTTTTTCCGACTTTTCTGAGTTCGACAACAGTCTTCAGACTAATCCAACTGCTACAAAATTGTTAATAAATAAATATTCTAAAACATTCATCTGTATAGTTTTTGTCTGACCTTTTTTGAGTTATTTTTAAATCCGGCTCTGCAAAAAGTCATCCACACCCTCACAAACTGCTGGGGAAAATCTTTTGGCAATTTTTGGATTAGGCTGAAAGTACATAAACTATGACTGGCAGAAGGTTTTATGCTGGTTTTGCGCTCACATTTGCAGCAAACATAAATTGGGTGGTTCTTGGGGTTTGGTGGAATTTGCTGTGTACAACAAGCTTCTGCGGTTCCTGGAAATCGGAAGGGAAGAGCAGGAAATTGGTACGGTTTTTTGCACTTTGGTTGACTTCTCTGCTCCTTCGGCAAAATTTCTTGATACACTTTTCGCTTTTCGCCATCATATCGGTGTGTGCAGAACACAAACAAGTCGGTACACAGCTTATCAAATTTTCCCTGTTGCACTTGAAGAAGTGAAAGCATACCTACCATCGTCATTTGTTACGTGGGTGTGGTTAATTGATTGTGAAATATGATTTGTATTGATTATCGATGCTTGAATCGAAACCGGAAAAAGTTTTTGGGTTGAACGGAAATTGATGATCTGTTCTGAACAGAAAAAAATTGTTCCGATTGCAACTTGAGGCAATATAATTTGTTACGTGGAATCAGGTTAAAAAAGACGAAGAAAAATCAATTTTAATAACTACGTGACTCAATCAATCATTTAAAGCTCACAAGATTTATCAAAGGATTTCAGGAACAAAAATAACAACTTCTGTATCTGTCATCCTATCCTGTTGAACGAACTTCTCAACAGCTCAAATCCAAACACCGAAAAAAACCCCAACATATCAATCTCCCCTTAAAATTCATTTTCAAACCCAATCAACTTCATCAAAACTAATTAACACTCGCTGGCGCGCACATATTTTCCGCGGGAACGAACGTTGAAGGGAGAGAAAAAAAAATCAACAGCGATATATATGATTTTGTGAAGTGCCACAATTAAATCGCTTGCTCACATAAACACAAACATGGATGCATGCACACTTTCAGCCAGCCAGCCAGCCAGTTTAATTAACACAATTTGATTGCCATCCCTTAGCTCGCTGAGGATTTTAATGCTGGAATTGGATTTTTTTTACCGAATATTAGACATTTAAAAAGATGGAACAATGGAGATTGAGTTGTTTTGATTCGGCATGATTTTAAAAGTGAAAGAAAACCTTTCCGCATCAACAGTTTGAAAGCATATTTTAAACCTAAGTATTAAAATGATTGAAAACTCCATGCGAAACACATTGATACGAAATTCACGATTTGAATATTTATTAATTTTTTAAACTGTAAGGAATTGGGAATGAAAAATGTTTATTTTTAATTGGAAAGATTTTATAACTAAACTTTTGGAAATTAGAATCTCAAAATTTTAAACATAAGCTCAATTCAATAATTAAACAAACTTGAAAAAGAAAAATCAAAAGTCAGTTCAGAAATCAAAATTTAAATTCTACTCGATTATAGTCAAAGTTAAGAAATTGGTTTTAATTTCGAAAAAGTGTTGACATAATAAATAATCAACTTGATATATCCTTCAAGAGCATGAAAGGATTTTGGCATTGTATGGGAATGTATGGAAAAAAATTCATGATCGAATTTTGAAACCGATAATATTAATTTTGTGGACTGAGCCTAAAAAACTGACCAGTGCAAAATTTCAGCTCAATCGGACTTGATTTAGAGGTGCCTTTAAGCAAAGTTCCGTTTTTTTTTCCTAAAAATCACCGAAGGGGAGACCAAAGGAAATCGGAAAAAATCAAAATTTAAATTTTGATGCTAAATGACTTAAAAATGAACGAACGCCGAATCATGATGTTATATCGAAAAAAAAAATTTCTTAAAAAATAGAATTAAGATTTGTTTAGATCATATAAGGGGCAAGGTTGTCGGAAGTAAATTGTCCCCTTTTTTTTTTAGTTAAATCAAAGAAAAACAGAATTCATAAGGTCAAAAACACAGTTTTTCTTCGGCAATCTTGGTAAAGGGTGACCAAAGGAAATCCGGCATATCGAAATTTTAATTTTGAATTTTTATGCCAAATGGCTAAAAATTGCATGAAACGTCGAGATCTAATGTTATCTCGTGAAAAAAATGTTTGCCTAATAAATAATTATCGAGGACTGGCTCTGGGAATACCGACCAAAGTCCCAGAAAGTGGATTTTTCGCTAAACAAATTTTCAAGATAGCACTAGATCTCATGCAATTAAAAGCCATTTAGCAGAAAAAATCAAGTTTCGATTTTTGGGATTTCCTTCGGACCCCTTTTCAATGGTCTTTGAGGGTCAAAAAACGAAATTTGAAGCGGGTTAGGTACCCCTAAATCTAGTCAGATTGAGCTGAAATTTTGCAAACGGCATTTCTTTGGTCCAATCTACAAAACGTGTATAGTCAAATTCGAAATTCGAAATAACACATTTGACTGTCATCTTGATACTCATTTTAACACTTCAAAAATCGTCCTGGAAATAATTCTGTTCTAGAACGAACCACCTTAACATGAGACGAAATGACCTAGCAGCAACATGGCGATGCTGCGCGCATTAACGGCAGTAATGCGAGCCAAAATCATCGACTTTTCCTCGTCAACGAAAAGGGTTTTCCGAAGGGTCCAGCCAAAGCCAGCCCAAGGCTCGATATCTTTTCTCAACCAACCACCATCGGAGACAGACCACGGAGCAAGTACGGTAATACAGTCGGAGGCCTAAGCGGCCAAGTCAGAGGCTCTAGTGGCTCGTATCGGAGGTCCAAAAGGGACCATTTTGTGAGAAGTCTATGATTGTTAAAAGTCCAAGTCTATCGGAGTAAAATACAGTCCACTAAAATTGTTGCAATGTTTTGAGAATGAGTTCGTTTTTATTCGGTAAAAAAGGTCTGATGCCATCAGAGGCGATCCTGAACAAATTCTGTTCAATTTGGGAGAAAAATTTTGAAAATTAAAGGATCACATGAAAATTTGGAACAATGATCATAACTTATTGGAAATTAATTTGAACAAAAAATTTTCTCAGTTAAACTGATTTTGGGAAACATTCTAATGTGATATGAATATTTCATGAAGATTAATGAAGTGTTACATTGGTAACAAGTCTTTAAAATGAGCTCTTTTTCACTGCTATTTCTTTCAATTAGCTTTTTGAAAAACGAAATATGAAGTAATTATTTTTTAAAATGACATAATCCTCATAAAGGGGTAAACAGGGACAAAACAGTTATTCTTATCTGTAAATGGTTCCTTTCAAACTATTTGAAGTAGGTAATTTAAAATGTTTCAACACATTTATGAAACTGCAATGACTTTAAATCTCATGTGGTTAAGACATATGGGGAAAATAGCTTATTTTTGGGGTATATTCCACTGAGATGTCTCTGGCCAAATTCGACGGCAGATTTTAATTTCTGAGAAAATTTCAAGAATGCTCAGCATTATTTCAGGCCATTTAACCTGCGGCTTCAAATTTTTTTTTATTTGGGGCAAAATTTACTTATTGTGCACTGAATTGTTAACGAAATTAGCAAAATATCACAAACACAGGTTTCGAAGTTTTTTTTCAGCTCGTATCTTAGCCGGACAAATCCGGGCAATTTCATTTAAAAACCAGGCATTTCGTTTCAAAATTGACAACTAAAACTCTGAAACTACTCAACGAAAGTCAAGAATAAAAATTGTTTTTTTTTTATTAAAACTCGTCGAATCCTTTTGAACACAATTTGTATCGGAGAGGATCAAATGTCTTTTTTTGAACTTTAAATGACTATAACTCCTATTATAATTGTTTTTCCGCAATTGTTCTTCACGGCTATTTTCATTTTTCAAATGTACGAATTTTTTTTTGTAAAATATTTTTATTAAGTTTGTACATAGTAGATTTCAAAAATCATATGTGGTATATCTACGTATTTATACACCTTTTCCGCTAAAACTCTCTTCTTTCTTGACCGATTTTCACAAAATTTACAGTTTTGGAAAGCTTGTATAGTGACTCAAATATAGTTTACAGACAATATTCAGCTAAAATCTTTTATTTTAAAGTTACTCGAAGTTAAGGAAAAAATCTCAAAAAGGAAAGCTCAAAAAATAATTCACTAAGTGCCTGAAAAAGATGAAGTTAGAAGCATTATGTTGCGCTTATGGAAAAATAATTTAAAACTTTCTAAGTTCATGACTACAAAAAATGAAAAAAGTGGTGTTAAAAATCGTACTTTTTAATGAATCAATCGCCAAAGCTGTCACAGTCGCAGCAGAAATTTTTCGAAATGTGAATTGGAAAGCGTGACATTTTGGCATTTTTAGATTTATAAAACACGAAATACAGAATTATTGATGGCAATTCAAATGTAGCTGTTTTAAAGCATTTTTATCAATTAGCATTTTCGGAGACTATTCTTACACCCGAATTAAGCTTTCCACTAGATTTTGAGTATGTTATCAAAAATGATTATTTTTTTTATAGCATGGTAAAAAATATCGATTTACAGGCATAAGTAAAAATTTTACAACACAATTTGTTTTTTTTCCAAATAATGTCATTAAATCCGGGCATATTTCAATGGAATCCGGGCAACCGGACCGGGCCGGACTGTTCCCAAATTTTATTTGAAATATTCGGGCAAACCCAGATTAAACCGGGCTTTCAGATTACTTTGATATAAATAAAAAGTATATTATGATTTCAAAAATTCAAAACTCGTACATTAGGATTAGACAAAATTGCTTCATGTCTGGAATGTTGATGGCTCAACAATTAAAAATGTTTCGAAAAAAGTAGTAAATGTTTAGAATTTTGAAAAAAAAAACATTTTCCGATAAGTTTCAAAAACAAAATCCAAAAAACTTGAAACTTTCCTGAGAAATGATTCATACGATTATTAAAAGCCTACCAAAAGTTTAGTTTTGAAACATTTTTAATAACAATTCATGCTTTCATCAGCAATCAATTTATGAGATACATAATCTTGTGTTGTTAGAGTTTGTTTTAAACTGATTTATGACTTATTAGTGTTGCTTCAGTTAAATGATTTTTGTTTTGTTTGTGTGCAAGAACTGTACTTTTTCCAAACATTTCTAATCTATCATGAAGTTGTTGAAAAGGAGTTTTCAAGATGTATTAGAACCGATCCCAGAGCAATGAATCTGTTGAAAGCAGGTATTTCAAATTAAGAGAGTTAATTTTAATCCAGATATTCAAAAATTAATTTCCATAAAAATATGCAAGATTAAAAAAAGATAACGATATTTTATAAGTGATCAAACGATAGGTTACCTGAAATTTCCCGCACGGAAAATCCAGAGAATTTTATTTAAAAAACCTGGCAATATCCGGGGACTCGATTCAAAATTTTTAACGCCCAATCTGGGTGATATCGAACACACACATATAGGATCTCAGTGAAACTTCACGTTTCTTTGAAGAGATCTAATTTACTTTACTCTAAAGTGTACATCTTTCAAGGATATGATAGCTAGCATCTTACAAATGCTGAGACCCCCAGCCCACAGAAAGAGTACTACTATATATACCGTCACCGAGATTCGATCTCATGCCCTCTGGCTTAGAAGACTTGGACGCTATCCTCTAGGTCACGGTCGGTGGCTATGATATCTGGGAAAATTTGGACAAAACCAAAGAATTTTGCAACAGAAATTTTTTCATCAAAACCAAATAAATCGTATTTGAGGCTTCTGAAAAACTTGCTCAAAAAACTCGATTTTAGATGCAATATAAAAAAGATGATGAACATGAATTTTTTGTTTGATTTTGAGAGTAAAGTGAATAAAACTGAGCAATCCCGGGTTCTTTTTTACGAAATCCGAGCGCCCGAGCCAAAACTGATTTTTCCCTAATTTTGTTTGAAAAAAATCCAGGCGAGTCTTGGTTAAACCGGGCAATCTAGCAAGCTACGGTTAAGCTCAACATTGTGTTAAATATATTTTTCTCACCGCCTATTTTCTTATTTTTTTATTTCAACCCATCCTCTAAATTAGTAAATAGTATTTTTTTTTATAAACATTGATTGAAGCCGTCTCAAAACCATAAACTTTCAGAATTTGTTAATCTGTTGAAATCAACTTATTTTCACATTATCCTCAAACTAATTCAAGAATCTATCTCGAAATTTTTCAAACAATCGCTGAAGCTGAAAAATAAAAATCAGTTTAGTTAAATAGCGTTCCTGAATTATGCTTGAAACAGAAACAAACACAATACCTATAGGTAATATTTGACTTGCATACATATCAACTTTAAAACGGAACACAAAAATATAATTTGTTTCCAAAAAAATATAAATTTAGTCAAATTCTTCTACGTTTGATATGAGCTTGATGTTTTATAAAATAACAAACAAATGAAACCTCTTTTCTAGATATAAAAAAATATCAGGGTCTAACCTTCTAAGATAATAAAAAATTTATGTTCTTTTGATTTTGTTCATAACCATAGAATTCTCAAAGTTTAAACGATTCGTAGACGAAATTTAAGTTTAGCATGATGAAATACTCATACCCACCTTTAATCATTGAACCCGAAATGCTCCTTAAGATGTCTGGATAGAGAATTCAAAGTGTTCTGGAATCTAAACTATGTGATTGATTTCTGAATTTGGTTTACATACAAGCCAATGCATTTCGGATTCCAAGATCGCAGGCATGGCTCAGTAGAACAAGTTCCACACCGTCAATGGTTACTACTTTGTGATTGACCGAAAAATATGTAAATAACTGCGCTGGCAGAAAACATACAAATTTGAATGTAGATATTGAATCAAAAGTTTTAAAAAAAAAATCATTTCATAATATTTAGATGCATCGAATAAGATATGAATATCGTTAACTCTCATAGAAAAAAATGACAAAAATCACAAATTTTTTCTTTATGGTTGCACCCGTAAAATTCCTGAATGGACTGAATTATTTCATCTTTGCATCATATTTAGTCAAGTTCTCAAGCATCTAGTTAATTGATAAAAGGCCAAATCGGTTGCCAAAAACTTCAAAATTATGTAATCATTTTTTTTTCGAAAATTTGGGAGTTAAACTTTTGTCACCGAGATATTTCGTTGTTCGCATTCGGGTTTATTGTTTCACTAAGACAAATAACTCAAAAGCTAGAAATTAACTCATCAAATTATTTTTATTACATCAAACACTGCCTTATGAGTTATTTAAAAAAAATATGATAAATTTAATTCAGCGATTGGCGATTTTCATACTGGATTTTTGCACATCCACTCATGTGGCAATATAGAACCGTTATAAAATTTCAGTGTGAGTTGGTACATTTCCTAAATTTAAAACCCGATTTTGTTACATTTAATGCCAACAAAAAATGTTTTGAGGAACTTGACAGTCTACAAAAATCTTTATTCAGTGATGCAGTTGCTCTATCAAAAACATGATTTACGCTTCAGCGAAATCAATGATTATTTAATCTTGTCACGGTCGGTCGATCTGGCTGAATTTTGGTGTTTAGTTTAGTTTAAGATTGCTAGATTTTTTTCAACACGTATCCGGGCCGCACAAATCCGAGCAATTTCACCTATATAAAAGCCTGGCCAAATCCAGCCATTTGATTTCAAAATTCACGACCATAAATCAGGGCAATATCCGAGAAAATTTGGTAGCAACTCAAAAATGACTCATCAAAAATCATGAAAAAAAATGTTTTTGTCAAAACTCATCGCAAGGTTTGAAATCGGCTTCCAAAAATCCTTTCATTATTAGGAGAAAAGTTCATATAACACCCCATGCCAACCTTGTTTTGAAAAATCTGAAACATTTTAAGCCTGCAAAATATTACCAATTTGTATAAAATGCCATGATTGGTAGTGGCAAGTATGAATTTATCCTTAAAATGTCCTTGTGTCGTGATAAACTCACAATTTAGGTTTTTCTTCATTTCGATTTTAATTTTAAAACACTTTCAATAAGGTGTCACCAAGCAGAGAAAAACGGATAAGACAATATTTTCTGACACATTAATAGAGTGTTTTCGGCCTTCGGCTGCTTTCGTGTGTGTTCGGCTTCTAGGTGCGTATTAAATACTCAGCGGGGCGTATTTGCAACACTGTTTTGTTTTGTGGCTTTGAATATGGTTTAGAAAAATCATGTTTTTAAATTAACTCAATGAATTTAAGTTATACAAATCATTAACATTTGTAGAAATCACTTTCCTTCAACGAATACACTCGTTTTTTACACAAAATGTACGCAAAATACATAGCAAATCAGTGATTTACTTAAAAGAGGCATAATAGAGAATGTTCCCCTATTTTAATAAAGCTTGGTTAAAAAAGTTCGTATTGGAAGCATTCTTAAAAATATCTTAAAACTTCATTTGTTTGTTTTTTTTTTTTTTGGTTTGCCAAATAAAGTAAGCAAATCCGGACAAAAAACCGAGCGTTTTTTTATGAAATACGGGCAACCGGGCTGGGTCGGTCTGTTCTCAAATTGTGTATTCAATATCTGGGCAAACCCGAATAAAACCGGGCATTTAGGCCACCTCGGTCATTTTAATTCTCAGTTGATTAAAATTTTGTGAAACTGAAAATTAAAATATGACCACATCGCCTATCTGGGCTTTTTAAAAGCTTTCAAATTGCAAGCCCTCAAATTTCAAGCTCTCAATGCCCACAAAGAGCAGTAAAGACCACTTTGAAAAGCGCTGCACTAAATGGAAAATCGTAAAATAAAAAAAAATGCTTGTTTTTAAACATCTGTTCAAAAGGGTAATTTTTTTCCTGGGAAATTGTTACTTCATTTAAAAACCTTTAAAATCCAAATCTAAAACCTGCTGATTTTTTATTGACATTCTTATGTTTTGCTCTCAGATTAAAATTTAACGTTTTTGCAATACTTCATCGTTAGTAAAGGGATCGAATTCCTCACTGCAACTGACATAATAAAAACGAATCAAGTGCCATCGAAAGTTGATCAAACTTGATAACCTTTTTTTTGTATGAGGCACAATAAAAACACCGCACTTTGTCACTTGAGTTCCCAAAATTGTTGGTTTTTTTTTTTCACTTTTCATTTTACCGAGCTTCACCGAATGGCCATTTGGCCGAATTTGTTGCCTGTGCGTTCCGTTCCGTTTCTGCAGCTGCGGCGTCCCACGATGTATCAAGGTGACCCGGGCCCTTATCAGTTCTCCGTCCAGTCGCCAGTTCAAATTTACACGGGGCGCAAGAATGATAAGGGTGCGAGTACACCGGTGTATCTCCCGATAATTTTTTGGTTTTTGGTTGGTTTTGGTTTGGTTGGAGGTTGTTTCGAAATTATGTGATGATTGTTGGGACATCGGAGGTGTTAACGACAAAAAACTACAGTGGTCCTACAAAAACAGATGATGCTGGTGGTTGCTGGTAGTTGACCGTTAAATACACACGTGGTTAAACTAAAAGCAAATTATAACACACATAAACACATGAATATGGAGCGAGGTTAGGGGGGGTCGTTACGATAAACATCTACCAAGGGAACAGGGTTTACCCAAATAACTAAGCGAGGAACTACATACACAAACGGAGGCCGGGAATAACACTAAAACACAAACTACTTTGGAGGGAAAACTCGTGGAAAAGGTTGGATATTATCTGGAAACACACCATCGATTCTGTTCCCATTAATTGGGACAGCATATGGTTCAGTCTTTTTTTCACTGATTTTGTTATCACTTATCACTTTTTATAGTTTCTGTAGCACTTTCTCATAACGAGTTCCATTATCACAAAAAAAAATTGTTAAAGGTGTTCAGTAGTATCCTGTAAAACTGCGATAAAAACTACTTACTGTGCTATTGAAAAACCTACTCAACTCAAGCAATTTCTGAACTCCAAGTAATAGTTTACTTCAAATTGCACAAAGAAAATGCAAAAAAAAAATTTTTTTAGGTGAAAGATACAATTTTTGTTAAATTCCCATCATATGGCGACCTTAGTGCCAAAGCGATATTAATGTAAAATCTATTACTGTGAATGTACATATTTTCAAACTAAGATTTCTCGATTTTTTTCCATCAGATTATTGGTTTTTTTTCATTCCCGAGCAGAATTTTATAGCAAAGTTGTACCTTATTTAACTTTCATGCTTAGAAGTAAAATTTGGCATCATTTTATCCGAATAAAGGTGGAAAAATGGCAAAATTTAGGTCTCAATTTTAATATGTGAATACCAAAATCATGTCAAGTGTAGGTTTAATTGAAACTTGATTCCTCGTTTCACCACTATTTCAAAATGAATTTTGAGAGCATAGCGATTCCATTTTTTGGTGTTGAATGAGATTAAAATTTGACAGTGTTGTGCTAAAAAAATCCTTGGAAAAGACTGGCTAAACCAGGTATCGAAAATACTTTCAGTGAAACCAAATTCCAAAATGAATCAGCATTGAAAATGAATGCCAAATATTGACATTTAATAACATTAATTCATTCATATGCACTCGAGAATAACAAATGTGGCCGAAATCGAAGCTCGATTTGATATTCGTTGTTATTTTTGTAATATTTAACTTGTTTGAGTTTTGAATTCTGATGACATTATGTCATTTTCATTATACTTCATTACCTACTTTTGTCTCCTTAAATTCTGATTATGAGATTTAAATTGGGCCTATCACATTTGTTAATTGAATTTTCAAAAAAAAAAAAAAACTCAAGAACAGTCTGTCAGATTGCCCGGAATAACCCGCAATTTCCCGGATATGTTGTATACATTTGGAAAAGATCTGGTCCGGCCCGATTACCCGTTAAACAGCTCTAAGTTTGCCCGGATTTATTCACTTTAACTGCTTTATTAAACATACAACTTAAATAAAGTTATTCGAGTTTTTGAAATCTTCGTAAAAAACATAATGTGTTGATTAAATTTTATAAAATTTATTATGAACGGGATTTTGGAAACCTTAAGTATGACTTATAAGGCTCCGTTGATGCGTTTCGATGAAAAAAATATGTTTCAGGATTATTTTTTTTTTCAAGGTTTTTGTTTAATAATATCTTGAATTCGACCCAATTTACCTGGACACAGTCCGGATTTCGGGCTGAAAATTTTGAAATCCAATGCTTAGATTTAGCCAGATTTTTAGGTAAAATAGCTCAGATTTATCCAGCCCAGATAGTAAAGCTTATTCAAATTTTATCATACAAAATGTGTTGTGAACTGTAAAAAAAACCAAATATCAGTGTTATCTCAAATGACAACTTCTTTGTTTGTTCAGCATCTTATATATTTGATGATTATTATTAATTTTTTTGGGAAAAGGAAAAAAAAGGTTGCATTGTTGCAGTGTTTTTTTAAGTAAGAAAATGATTTATCTTTGTTTTTAATTTCATAAAATTTAGTATAATGTCATGATACCTACTTCTGCACTCAAACAAAATTCTACTTTAAATTTTACATTTCGTTTTCGTTTCGATTTGCCACCCAAAACCAAATGTTGGTACCTTAACGATGCCTTCTCTCGCTTTCGCTTGAGAATCAACACCCAGAAATGCTATCAATTTGGTGTCAATACCTCATTTTGATAGCATTTTACTATCGATACAGGCTCGGATTGTTAAAGGCTGTTTTTACAAAATTCCGTCAAAGTCAAAGCAAGGAGGGAGTAGTCCATAATTTTCGCGAACCGCACGTGTTTTTTCTCCGTCCGGGAAAATTTTATCGAAAACAAAGTTTTTTAGAGTTTAATTATAGTGAAACTAAAAGAGAGTTGCGCGAAAGACCTCGGGCGGAACAGTTCGTTAAAACTTCGATTGCTTCTTTTTCCAAAATTCTACTCAGTGCTTGAAATTTAAGTGAAAATGTACATTGCGAAAAATTCATCAAATTAGTGGCGCCTGGTAGCATAGTCTGCATCGCAACAACAGTGGCCTTACAGGCTGTTTCGTGCTTACGTTCTATGGAAATTAGTGATTAAAAGTGTATAATGCGGTTTCCCTAAAAAAATTACTTGATAACATTAAAAAACTAAAGAATAGATGACATTATCAGTCGTCGCGGGTGTGTTTTTTTTTCATCCATTTTGTGCAAGCTTGAATGTGCATTATTTTGTCTCGCTCCCTCAAATGATGGAATATCGAAAAAGCAACTGTCTTCGCGAGCTTTTACTCATCACACCAGAATTGACAGTGTTTGCCTTGCTCTCTCCCGCGAAGGAAAGGGAGGAAGTATCCGAAAATGCTGTTTCGAAGTTACGGTTTTGGGATTCGGAATGCTGCACGAATGGAACAGAAGCCGAATGAAATCTCGATACCGGATGAAAGCTAAGTTTATTTCCCTTTTCTTTAGTTTTCTTCTGAACAAATTAATAATAGAATCATTCAACGACAAAAGAAGTGTTCGACAAAAAGAACTAGCCGAGCTTAAACATTTTAATCTAAAATTATATTTGATCATATTTGTAGATATTGATTTATTTTTTGAAGGAGGAGATTGGCAACACTATCGAACTTATTTGAAATTTCATCAAAAACCGCGGATTTGCCATCATGAAAATGTGAGATAGTTATGAAATTTTCGTGTTTTGGAAGTACATAGGTTTGTAAAAAGATATTCAATAATTTCATTCTGCCGCACTGAAGGTCGCAAAAACATGTTTGTTGTTGTGTCATGGGATGATTGCCTCATGATGATGATTTGAGCACTTTTCCGGTTGAAGATTGCGAAGACTGGGCGGTTCAAGCATTTTGCTCTGAACATAATGGTTGGTTTGGGCAACAAATAATATACTGTAACCGTGTTTCATCTTGATGATTTACAATCTATCAATTGCTTCATAGATTACAAAGTTTCGAAGAAATTGAAACTGTAATTGATCGGTACTGTACCGATCAGGAAATAGCATCTAAGTTTTTGTTTGTAATATGTGTCTAGTTTTATGTTCACTTGACACTTTAAACCATTTGCTCTCAAACACCACTTTCTGTACACGTACCCTAGCATTAATATGTACTCTCTCGCAACATAAGAACTTTCGCCGAGAGAGACTCACACAATAGAATGTAAGCCACTTTAGTTGTTAGAATAGAAAGTAAAGTTGAATTGAACACACGGGTTTTAATTCGTTCCCAATAAAAGTCTATAATTAAGTCCAATCAAGCGACTTACTTCTTAAATAGTTCCGAAAGTTGGCAAATATATTTGGTGGCAAAAATTATCGAGTGAATACTGTGTGGTGCTATCTCGCAAACAGACCCGAATAGTGCAAACAAAATCTCCCCCCGAACGGGTGATCAGCTGTTGGTGCAAATTGAAGACGACTCACCTTACATTCCTGCTGCTGGTGGATGCCGTCGACTGGAGACGGAAAGAAATTCCCCGAAATCCGAACCCCTTTCTCGTCAGAAGAAATTCAATCAACATCAAAAGTAATAGATGTTTTAAAAGATCGAGTCTCGTGTTTTTTAACTTACAGAAGATTTTTCAAAATTCCAATTAGTCATATTGATATTATAATTGATTTCTGATGCACCTGAAGAAACATAACTTAAATAGGACATCTTCGATTATTCCCAATACAAACATCTAGTTTCAGTTTCAAAGCCTGCTTTGGAAGTACTGCAGAAAACAAAAATATGCAATCGATGCTATTTCTCACTAAGATCTGAAATAAACATTTGCACTTAAAATTTAAATAGGTAATCAAATTTCGAGTTCAGATTTGACATTTAGGGGTAAAAATTTCGATTTCAAATTGATGCTTCAGAATATAAACTCAAATTTGTCAAATATTTTGAAATTAATTATCAGAAGATCGAATTAATAAGTAAATTTACCTGATAAACGTGAGTAGAGTTGATCATTCAATAGTTTGTTAGGCTTATGCCTGATAGTTAAATTTAAGGGATATTGATATTTTCAATTACTTAGAACGAAAACAGGAAAACGAGAATCTGCAATACATATATCTTTTTTTTTCATCGATCAATCAATCTTAAAACCATTTGAATATCACGCGTATAAATCATTGTAAAGTTTCGCAGAAAGTAAAAGAGTTTAATTAAATAGTTTTTTTTATTATTATTTTTTATTTTTCAATTACAAAATTCTCTAAAGAATAACTATGAACTGAAGGAGATATTGGGTTTTTTTTATTAGCCAGTCGACCTATTCGGTTTTGGTATTATTTCGAAAAATCAAATTCATGATTTTAAATTAATTCCTTATAGATCAATCTAATCACATCACCAAATTATATGAGGCCGAGTTTAGCTAGGGAAAATGAAAATTTCTTTAAACTTATCAACCATCAGAAACTGTATAATGTAAGTTTAGCAATCATTTCAAATAATCAGTCCAAACATAATGAATTCAAAAACAAAAGAATACCGACCCTTTGCATCATTAAAAGCTTACCGTACTCTTCGAAACCTATCATCATATATTTCTTATGGCCTCTAGGCTTAATCAGGAGTTTCAATAGGAAACTGAGGCGGATTAGGATACTAGGAGCTTAGGTTTCAAGTGGTTTTATCGCCTACCAAGGTGATTTTCCATACCACATTACCTTTTCTCCCAACATTCAGCGTGGATATTTGTGGAGGGATGGCGTACAGCCGGCCTCCGCTAAACATATCTCCACATGTGCTGCATTTCCCTTCCTCCTATCGACTACATGGACTTGGCCGGCGTCGTTATTGGTTCATTTAAAAGTAGGAGATCCTCAAAATTGTACAGTTAGATTGTGTTGCTTGTTCCTAGCACCTTTCATTTGGTTCATTGTGCAATGTTGATTATCTCGAACCAATCACGGAGTGCAACCATTATGCCATTGGCCAGGAGGGGCCGTAGGTGGACCGTAGTTGATAGCAAGCTCAAGCTCAAGCTCAATTCCGTCAAAGTCAAAGCAATTCCGTGCAGTTTAATTGCTTTGACTTAGTTATCCCCAAATTTTGAATTTTTTAAAAATATTTCAGAAAAAACACTTAAAACACAGGGTATTTTGGTGCTGCATTGAATTTTTCTGTCTTCTAAAATGCTACAAGTTTGAAAAAGCTTTCCTGTGTCAACAAACGAGGAATCCAGTACCTACTTACAACTTTTGCAGTTAAGCCCATGCTTTCGGAAAGCCATTTTTTTAAACCATCTGAAAGAGAAAAGAATAGTAAAGATTAGAACTTTATTTTTTTTTAAATTTGTTTTAAAATTAAAATTCGAAATATTTACTGTGAGTAATAAAATTACATGAGAGAAAATTCATTGCTTAGAAATCAATTTATTTGCAACCAATATAGTTTTTGATTTTAAATGATAAAATAAATAAAACACAAACTTAGATACAAATGATTAAAAATTAGAAGCTGATATAAGTTGCTCAGGGTGTCATTTTGAATGTGTTGGAAGTTTAGGGGTTTGTATATTTTAACAGGATTTTCGAGGCAAGATTTCATCATCTTAGTCTTCAAACAAATTTAAAGAATATTTGCATTAAAAAAATAGTATCTAGAATCAAACCAGGATTGAAACTGCTCGCTTAAATCTTAACCGAACAATTGTTACGCATTGAAAACCTTGTAATTTGAATACATTATGATTGCCAACAATATTAAGCTATGATCGGTAATTTTTTCGATATTTAAAGACAGAAAATATTCAGGGGCTGTAAATAAAATGACTAAAATCAAAGACTATTGGAAACATTTGGCACTGACAATTCTTCCATGTTTAATCATTTTAATATGTTAGTTCATACAATTTAGTCATGTTATAAAATTTTGTCATGATGTTTAACTTCGTCATGCCAAGCCATTTTGTTATTTGGTTATAACATTTTTTGAAATCATGAAATTTTTTCATGTCATTTTTTTAATGTCATTTCATGTCTTGTCATTGTCGATTTTACGAATTTGAATTTTCCCGACCCAACAAAAAGCTATATTTTTAAGCTTTAGGGTAGATGTTTTAAATCCGTCATAAAAATTTGACAAACAAAATCAAAACGAACCGTCAAATTTATTCCTGTTGAATCTTTTGCACTTTTAACTTCTTGAATTCTGTTTTATAAACTGTACCCTGAAATCGTAGGCAGTAATTGATCATTATTTAAATTATGTTTTTAATCCTACAATTGGAGAGATTGTCATTCTTAAATCCGTCATAAAAATTCAACATATAAATCGAAACGAAATGTCAAATTTATTCCTTTAGCATTCTCAACTTCCTTAAGTACCCGGGAATCGTATTTTAGGGTTCAATTGAATGTTTTGCATCATAAAATTTTAGAGGTTGGAGTCGTGTTGTTAAATTTTTATAAATGTTATTGCGAAACGAAAACCAAACATAACATGTTTTTCATCAATCCTGTTTTGCGTTTTTTAAATAAACAAGATATCTCAGGGGAAGAAGGGGTTGAAAGAGGTTGAAAAATGTATCCTTTAGATGACAATTTTTTTGGGGGAGATCCAATCTTTTAACAGTTTTGGATTTTACATTGTATTATTTTTACAAAAAAAAATCCTCTATGAAGCGTTTAGCAAGAAACTTCACGCTTTATTCCTTCCCATGTTACGGTATCTTTTGCTATCTCCACCACATGCTGGCTGTAGTAATCTCTGCGATGCATTTTAAATGTAATAGAGATTATATTTAAAATAAAAAAAGTGGTTAAGTTGGTAAAAGAAGAAGTAAAAGAAAATAATATTATGATTTCAATCTCATCTCAAAAATGTTCTTATTATTTATCAAATTACTGTGAAATATATATTTGCATTTTTTTTTTCAAGAACTCCAGAATACCCAAGAAATTAATTCCTAAATTTTATGATTCTCGGGAATAGAAATAATTGGGGAAACTGGGCAATGTACTTGAGAGTGTTGCTGGATTGATTTTATGATAAAAAAGTAACATCAATATAAAATTTTTCTTTCTGTGAACATAGCTTTGAACTTTCTTGGAGAAACTTTGCCAATTTCCAATAAGCATCAAATATTGACATTTTATCCAAATAATATGAAAAGAAAATATTTAAAAAAAATCAAAACGATACGATCACGGAACAGAGCTTTCATGCTCACTCATTTTCTTCTATTTTGAAAATCTGAAAAATTGAAAATTTGGGTCATAATGGTTTGTTTTTGAACATCAACTATTTTTAAATTCTAAAATTTAAACCCCCTAAAACCCTATTTTTTTGCTGAAGAACTCACTGAAATTGTATATTGTGATAATAAACAATTTTTGTTCAACGGTAAAACAAATTGGTGGGAAATATTCGATTCATCAACAAAATATTCCATTAAAAGCTTTTGTTTCATCATTTTTAACTAACTTCGTTTAATTTATTTATTTTTTTTTTTCAAATAATCAATCCCATATTTTTGTTCTCTTAGCTGTAACGAATTCTACATAGATGTAAAACAACTGTCACCTTTACGGATTCTTAGAACATGATGACTTCAATCAATCGAAGAAATTATTTGTAAAAATAAATATTCTCTGCGGTTTTATGACAATTTTAGTGAACCCCGCCTAAAGGCAGAATTAAGCATTATATTTGACACACCCTTTTGTTTAGCAATAAATAACTTAAACATTTTTTTTTAAGACAGTTGCATTGTTCTTCTTCATGTTTTGATGTTTTGCAATGTTATTATCAAAATAAGTCTATGATTTTCGACGGTCGCCATGTGAATCTCTGCCAGTCCGACATTCTAACCAGTGTACTATTCGAGCTGCATGCCATGTGAATCTAAGTTTTATTTCTTAAAAACAATGAAAAATGGTTTGTATGGACTTTTGAAGGGATCAACCAAAAACTTACTATTTTTTAACCGTATATCAGACATCATATAATTATTTATTTCCATGAATAAAGTTTTAATCTATTCGTCTTTTCCGCTAACAACGAGTTCATAGTTTAGATTTTTCAGTTCTTAAGGATTAATGACAAACTAATTTCGGACTTTTTAAACCGGGGAATTGTAAGAGAGTGAATTCTTTGCATTTGGTATAGTCATAATAAAAATTCCTCAACTACTCCACAATTTGCAACAATTCGCACTGCTTTTCTGTGTCTGAGTACTGGTTTCTCTCTTTTTAACACAAATTTACTCATTTTCCGGACAATTGGCCCCAATTTACCACAAATTCAATCATTTGCTGCACAATTTGTGTGATCATTCTTCTTCTCTTTATCTCAGTCCACCGTTTAAAACTCGACTTTCGTATCATATCGCTCAATATCTGTCAATCTTTAGCTAACGGTCAACTTTTCACGCATTTCGGTTTCTCATTACAACCTACAAAGTCATAAACTTGTCAGGATTGGATGCTTCCACACCCACCACTTTATGGTTCAAGCTTTGTTCATAGGCAAGCTAATTTATTTCGCACCGATAAAACAAAAAAAAAACAAAAACTCTCGACACGTGGCCAAAGTTTGTGTTCGCATCGAAATCGTTTATATGTGTGCCAATGCACCAATACAACCTTCCCCTGGCCCAGATGTCCCACTTCGACCGGAATCAGGGCAATCTTCCCGCTAAAGTCGCGAAATCCTGCCGACACACCGGCTCGGCGACGACGACTAAAGTTGGTCAGCCGGAGCCACGTCACTGCATTTATTTTTGTGTGTTGTAGTACTGCGTTAAGGGTATCACTATCTCTAGCTCTCTCTCTATCTCGGAATGTTTGCTTCAAATATTTAATCGGTTGATTAGATAAAACATAAATAAAATGTGTCTAATAATGTGTTGCCCCGTTCGTGAGTTTCGTTCGTCGTGTGCCCATTTAGTGTGTTTTCCGAGGCGTGCTGCTGCTCTCTCTCTCTCTCACTGACTAAATGTGAGTAAACATTGCGCGCCTTATCTAGGGGGCAGATGATTTTTGGTTGGTTTGTGAACTTTGGCGATCCCGAAGGAGCTCGGTCGAAATAAAGTGGCCAATTGCGATGAACTAGTTGTAAGTTGGGCACCGGAAAGTTGTTATGATTTTTATAAATTTTTCAGTCCATTAAGAGGCGAAAAGAAGATAGTTGAACAGTAAAAAGTTCCAATAGAACTGCTTCTTAAAACTTCTATTAAACTTGAAAGATTGGTTGAAACAAAGGCTATACACATTTAACAATGGATACAATCACAAAGAAGCCAATGTGGTACCCTAATTCTAAGGAATCTTCCTGGTGTTCTTTAAAAAAAGTTGAACAGCATTCTACAAAGCAAATACAGTGATTCCCTGATTTTGTTACTCCCATGATGCATTTTAGGGTGACAAATTGGGGACAGTGTTTACATCGGGACAGCATCATTACTGCGTCATTTAAAACATTTTAGGGTATTTTTTTCTGCGCTATTAGTTGATAATTATCGAGCTAAGTCTCGTTTGGAAGAAAAATCATAAAAATGTTTTTGCTGTGTTTCTCAAAAAACTCTGTATCGGCCGGTACTATCAAAAAGAATGAATGATCCCCAGTGATTAAAATCCCAATGCCCTAATTAAAAACAAGGTATTAAAATAAGATTAAAAAAATGTATTATTGCGAACCACTTTTAATATAAAAAAAAACTGAATACTTAGGGGACATTCCCTTTGCTTATTTAGAATGAAGCTGTACGGATATCAGGCAAGGTACTAGTTGATTGGGCTGAAGCTTTAGATTTTTCGATAAATGACGTCAGCTTCTTGCAGCGTAAAAGGGAAATTGCTTTGAAGAAAGCTCAATTGAGGCCCTCAGAGCCAAAGGGACATAAGACCGAAAATGGAAGATTTAAAGTTTATAATGCCAACCGATTTTTCATTTATCAAACTTGGTTTAGTGATTTTTTAAGATTTTTAGGGATTTATTTAGATACTTTTGTGTTCGAAAGAAACATACAAATTTACGAAAAAAAATATGAAAATGGAATAACACAACCCTTTGAAAGCGATTTTTCTCGAAATGGCTGTTACGCACTTATTACCCTTTGGCTCCAAGGGTCCAAAAACAAGCGTGGTGATCGTATCAATGAATTGTTGTGTCATTATATTTATTGTTTTGAACTGTTTTATAGTACTAATGTGAATAAAAAACACTTGTATAAAATCGGACTTATATTCTTTGCACTATCGATATTATCATGCTGTATAACAATGTTATAAATTGACGCGATATCAATTAAGAATCATCCGGAAAGGAGAAGGATTGAAGCTGAGTATTTTTACATTAAATCAAAAAAACACCGGATCTAAAAAGGTGACAAAATTGGGGGCAGACACAATGGGTGCGTGACAAAATCGGAGATTCACTGTATTGTTTTATTGTTAACTCAGAATGTCAACTTATAAATTTTGAAAACAAACAACACATTTGTTATGTTTAGTACCTTTGTCCAAAAATGCCCTTAACAATGAAAATTTTTGGATGCTTTATTTAGAGAATATTTTAGTAGTAAATAAGAGCGGAACAAATTTGAATTCCTTCTTTTGTAACTTGGATGTTTCATGAAGGGGGCAGAATAAAAAATAATCCAAGTTTTCAATAAATTGAAAAAAAAAATGGGCAAAAGCTTGCATGTAACAAACATGAATCTATAGAGCATAAAATCGAAAAAAAATAATTATTTAAGATCAAAAATTTGAGAGAAAAAAATCTCGAATTCAGAAGCTGTAACAATTCCCATCTTCTGTAGTCAAACTTTCGCTTTTTCAATATTTTGAATTTTTGCAGAATTTATAAAACTTTAAAATAAAATACCTTGAACTTGATTTATTCCCCCTTTCGGATTTTTGGAAAACCAAAGGGGGGAAGGGTGGCACAAGAAGAATTTGATATCTGTTTTGGCCTTAGTTACTCTTTTAAGTGACGTTAAAAAAAAATCAAGGAAATAATCATTTTTTAATAAGGAAAAAATGAAAGATATGTGGAATGTTAAACTGATGAATCCATTTTAAAGGTTGAAAAATTGTAAAACCATGAATTGATTTGTTGAAAATTAGAAGAATGTAGAAGGCACGAATAAATTGAAGTGATTTATTCTTCACTTAAAATTCAAATTAACGACAAAAACTAGAGAAAATTTGGATTCCGATTTAACAATTTTTTGGCTTTATTGAGTCCAATCTTAATCCACTGTAAAATGTCAATAGGAAACTCATACGAGGCAGATGGCTAGGTACTTTTTCAAGGACGGTCGAATTAAAAAAATCTCAAAGTATCTCTAATGAATTCATGAAATATTTTATTTTGCAATTTTTTTTATGAACGCTTCCTGAAAGCTCAGACATAAAATTACTTGATAACGTTAAAAGCAAGGATTGCAAAAATTTTCAACAGGTAGACCGAATTTTGGAAATGAGATTTTCTCGCGAGCTTCCCAAGTAACCATAAGCATTAAGCCAAAACCCTGAATCAGTTTTAAATCAACATTTCTAATGAAAGTTAGCATGAAATCACCATTTCTAATGCAAGTTGGCATTAAATGAACATTCATAATGCTTTTTTGTTTTATATAAGCATTATTAATTAGCACTAATGATAGCACTATATGCACATATAGAGTAGCTCCAAAGTTAATAAGCATTAGGAGTGGTGTGACCCGAACAGTACTTGTTGTACGGGTTTTTTCACCCACCTTATCAGCATCAAGAGTGGTCGAAATGGTAAAGGCGCAAGGAGAGATAATGGCTGCTGCGGGATCCTCGGTTCGAGACTCAGAAGAATTCATTAAGCAGGCATAATCCTCCTTCATTCAGCAGGTTGATTGATGTTGCAGATAAAAATTATTTATTTAATTTTTGTTCATTTTAATTATTCAAAAAATAATAATTAAATAAACAAAAGGTGTTCTAAGTATGCATTGTTAATGCTTTTTACGGCTTGCGAAAAATGTCGTTTTGATGGTGCTCTAATTCAGCATTTGTAATGCTTATTAAAGGCTATGTTGTGATAGCATTTAATCAGCCCGCTATTTCGCCTTTTTAGCATTAAATCTGCATTATATACGCATATAGTGCAAAACGAGCATTAATACAGAGTTTTATATGGGAATATAGTGTTGATTAAGGGCTATGTTTTAGTGCTTATGGTTACTTAGGTTATTAGTTATATTTTTTCTGTAATATTCAAGTAAATAAAAAAAAACCAAAAATACGGTATAAAAAATTAAAAAAAAATCAGAATATTCCTGGGTTTCTTCAAGTACAGAATCGTCATAGTAAGAAATTTTTGTTTCATGCCATTTTTCATATTTTTTTTTAATTTGTTGAAATAAAGCTAAAAAGCTCTCAAAAAAGCCATTTATTTCAAAACAAGTTTTCTTGTTACGCGTCTTTATTAATTTTGAAACGGGTATTACGAATAGTATCCCAGATGGATTTGGTAATAACTGCTGAAACTAAATTCTGAGTATGAGCAGCTATAATTTTGGTTTTAAATTCAGAAATTGCGAATTAGGTTTCATTTTGTTTTATTTCATTTTAACTTCTTTTACCCGACTAAAGGTGCTACAATGCCAAAACTTGGGTCTCAATTTTCATAAGCGGATACCATAAGTGTGCCAACTGTAGGATTCACTGAAAACTTAATTAAATCTTGTTTAGCAAACGTTCCAAAATTAGTTTTAAGAGCACAATGATGGCACTTTTTTGCTCTAAAACACAATTTGAATTAAGCATCACCGAGCTCTTCCTAATTCTTTGGAATGGGCGGTTAAACGAGGTATCAAAAGACTTTCAATACAACAAAAATTTTTCATAACTGAGTCATCCGCGTAAGGAAAATGACAGTAAATTTTTTGTATTGTACCACCTTAGTTCGGGTATGATTATATCAGTTTTTGCTAACACATCATAATAGCTAAATTTAGTATTAACCATTTTTTAAAGGTTGCCTGAGGAAAGGAAGCTTTACCTAAACAATATTATATTCTGCCTCCAGACTAAACTCGACATAAATCAGAGAAAATTCTGAACATTTCAACATATTTCTCGAAATTTAATTTGGTATAGGCTTGCTGTCAAAGTAAAATCACAGATACCTTGGTTATACCTAGCTTTGCTCGCGTGAAAAAAAACACCAAATAATGCTATCATTTTGCTTTTGATATCTCATCTACGCTTCACTTTGCTGTTCACTAAACATCAAATGCAAAGTTGGAGTTAAGTCTTAGAATATCTGAGAAATTTCAAATTGGCCAACAGTTCGAAAAACAGCTACATTTAAAAATTTGTCAAAAACTCTGTGTTTCGTATTTTGACAATCTGAAAATGCAAACATGTGCCAATTACGTCAATTTTTCAATCCTCTTTTCAAATTTTATCTATTGTGACTTGAACAATTTTGATGGTTCAATGATTGAAAAGTACGGTTTTGAAACCTCTGTTTACAATTTCTATGAACATGATCCTAAAAAAGTTCATAAAAATATATACTTATGTGCAACGTAAGCTTTTAACTTGAGCTATCTTGAACACTGAGTGAATTTTTTTTAGCATTTCGGAGCTGATTTACAGTTTTTTCCCAAGTATGTTTTTCCGGATTTTTTCTTTGACTTTGAAAAAAGGAAAACTTAAGTGTTAAAGGTAAATTTGTCTGAAAAACAAATAAGTTACATTACTAGGTTTAAAAACTATAAATTTTGTACAAATTGGTTGAAAAACAAGAGAGATATAGCGTTTTAAAGCGAGAAGTGTCAAATTAATACTCAAGGTCTGATTAGGGATTTTTTTCCTGGGCTTT
The DNA here is from genome assembly GCF_029784155.1 of Uranotaenia lowii. Lineage (NCBI taxonomy): Eukaryota > Metazoa > Arthropoda > Insecta > Diptera > Culicidae > Uranotaenia > Uranotaenia lowii. The sequence goes on along the minus strand of NC_073692.1, from coordinate 64,842,369 downwards.
CAGGGTGCGTCCATAAAAGAAATAATGATACCAAATTAAAGAATTTAAAAATTTATCCAGTGTCCTCGGAGAAATTTTTTATTTGGATGTAAAATTACAAGCCGACTCACTTTCAATAGTGTCAAATTGACACTTAAGAGCGGAATTGGGTTGAAAAACTAAAAATATGAACATGAATTGAAATTCAAAATTTTCAGGCATGCCAGCATTTTATAACGAAATTATCGATTCTATATTGGAATTATTATTCTATTGTTTTGAGTATATCAAAAAATATTCATTTTGAATTCTCGAAATCTTTTTCCCACTATCAAAACAAATAAAAATCCGTTTTTGCGAACGGATTTCAAATTACTTATGTTTGTTTTGTAAATTGGAATTAAATTGTCTAATTGGAATATCAATCTAGGTTGATTCAATCCTTCATAAAATAAAATAAAAATTCCGATATTGGTTTTTCCCATTTTGTTCTTCTTAGATCTGAAATCAAATTGTTATTATTATCTATGTTTTAAATGACCAAATTTAAGCCAATAGTTCCATATAATCATGTTCATCTGAAATTTAAATCAAGAATTTATTGGAAAGAATAAGAAATCTGGACACAACTGATAATAAATAAGATTCAAAACATGATTTTGCAAAAATTTTCCAATACTGCTTATCAATATTTAATTTATATTTTATTTTAATAAATTTAAATAAAATAAATACATTTTCAACCAGCTTTTATAGAAATATTCTTGAACAATGAATTTAAATCAACAATTTAAGATTAAAAATTAGAGTCATGATTTTGAATCGGGAATTATTTTAAAGAAGATGAAAAATTTGGGAAATAGATCATCATGAAAAACTGATTAAAACGGATGAAAGAGTTTCAAATTTGTTGAGTAATTAGAAACTTACTCTTAAAAACTTCTCAAAGAAGGTAGGTCGTTTTCCCTCTTGTAAATGTTTGAAAGGTAAACCTTGCATTGTTTTTTTTATGTTTCTAATGTAACAGCAATTTTTCCCAAAAAGTGTTCAACATTTGTTCAAAATCTTCTAGACTAGATAAACGTTACATAATTATGTTTGAAACCTATTGAAATCGGCTAAGCTTATCTCTGAACAACGTTTTCCAAATATTTACACACATTATCTGATCCTAAGCCAACCGGAATTGGCACCCTGGACAGAGAACGTTGAAACGCCCATAAACAGCAAATTATTTGCTGAATATCACGGCGCGAAAACCATCATTTCTGTACGCTAAGCGCCTCGCCAGTCCTCGAAAAGCCTCCTTCTGAATCCTCTTCGTCCAGTCTTCCGGAAGTGCAAACATGAGGTGGCACAAAATGTATGTTCCCGGCCCCGAAATTCCTCCCGGATACAATTGAGTGACTACATTTCGCCCCCACGTTTTCGACCTTAACAACGACGAACGTTCGCGCAAAACACACAATTATCGTTCATCTCCAGTCGGGCGGCCGGTTTTCGAAATAACATTAATGATTCAGCAAAACACGCACGCAGCAGCCACTCGCATGCCTGGAACTGCTGCTCCGGAACGATCTCTCAATATCCTCGCCGAAGTTCCCCCACCCCCCCCCCCCCCCCCCCACACAAGTTAGCTGTTCGACTTTTCCCCGGAAAACTACCCAATCTCGAAAAAGCGAACCACATTTAGGCGGAAATTATAGCAAGTCCACAGCACGGCACACAGCAATAAATTACGCTCCAGCTTCCCCAGCCCCACATTCAACGGGCCACTTTTCCTCCACTGTTTTCATCAAGTACTGGATAGTCTCCGGCATCGATCCCGCGGGAGAAAACCATTCGCCAAAAAACCCTTCGGCCGGAAGTGGATCGCATCGAGTGGCACAGCAAAAAAGGTCCAGGTTCAACCAAACCAAACCATCTTCCTACTCTAGCTTTCACCATTTAGTAAATTTGGTCCCGGTTTCAACCTTACAACCACTTGACCTCCCATTCGATTCAATGCTTGGAGCAAATTTGTGGCTTCAACGTCCCTTACGAAAACTTTAAGAGGGAGAGAAGGTAGGGATAAAAAACACATCGTGGAAATCCCACACCATACTGATGAAGGCTATCCTACTATGGGAGCAATGTAGGATAATCATCGGTGACGATAATGATTGCCTTTGGGCAGAGTCATCCACTTGACGTTTTTTCGCCCCTGCTTTTTTTTCGTGCTATCCGCAGCTTTGCGGATGTTTAGCGGTGCTAATTCCTCTGCTCTTTCCGAGCTTCCGTGATTGATAAGGGAAAGTGTCTCAAATTTTATTAAGCTCGAGATATCGTCGTTGTCTGACTTCCTCTGCTTAAACATTTGTTCTTGTTTTAATTTATCTTTTCTTAAATTTCTTTCTTGAAGTTTTGTAACTGGATCGATTTGAATGTTTTCTAAAAATCGATTTAGGGAAAAACTATACAAGACGTCCCAGCGAGGTAAGATGGCTCATGTCATTTTTTCTCAAAAATACACTAACCTACAACTTCAAATGATGTTTTTCTTCATTTATATTGTAACAAACAAGCTTTTTCATCATTTATTGGATAAAAAGTTCACGAAAACGACTTTAGTTCTTAGAAACAGAAAAATTAATGGAATCAGCGTGAAACCTGATGTTTTTCATGGTTAACATTTAGGGTTTTATTGTAAACTGGCACTTTCGAAAGACTATAAATATTTTGTTGTATTTTACTAACTTCATACAAATTTTAACTAAAATCAATCATATCGAAATTGGGGCAGAATGCCCAGAAAACCACGTGTTTTAGGCTCAAATTTTGAATGCTGTTAACTTTTGAGAATACTCAAATATCAAAACAAAATGTCATTCTTTTTATTTGCTGACTCCCAAATTACGATATCAATGCATAATTATAACAAATTTCGTTCTTGTGCGAGTTGAAAAGGTACACCAATATTCGACTGGAAAAAGATATCCGCCGCCATATTTGCCGCGATATCTGTAAAGAAATTTAATTTCGTTGCCTACCTGAAGGCGTTTAACTTATAAGGCTATAAAAAAGTGTATTTTGGAAAGTGAAATTAGCGATAAGTTTAGCATTAGTAAATGGTTTTTTGCCAATGTATTGTTAGTTGACAAAAATACGATAAACATGTAATTAAACATTTTATGCTTCAATCATTACATTCCTTATAATCATTGTTTCATTTCTTACCACCCTTTCGGTATGGTGCGTTCTGTCCACTAGTTTTGGCGTTCTACCCCGCGGTTGGTTTTCTGGCTGTTTTAGTTTTTTACTAAAATATAATCAAAATCGTGTTTTTATCATATTTTTTCATTTTGATAATACGTAAATTTGATCCTTGAATCGCCGTAAACTTTCAATTCGGTTCTTAGAGGATTGGCATCGCTGTAAATAGCGATTATGCTAAACTGGTGCGTCTTGTACAGTTTTCCCCTAAATAGCCCACAGCAATTATTCGCAAACAGTGTTAAATGCAGTTAACTTTTAAGTACGAGCTAATTCCTCCATGGAATGACGTTCCTAATATTTGATGCCTTAAAATTAATATACAAATGCGTACACCCACAAATCAGACTCTACTCCAATAATGTACTTCCTTGGAGGAATTATTGGTATAAGATTCTATGCCGGATTGGCAGTAAACAAACCCAAACACATACAGGATCTCAATAAAACTTGATGTTTCCTCGAAGATATTCCCTGTTCTTAACTCTAAGCGAACATCTTTCGAGGAAATGATGGCTAGCATCTTACAAATGCTAAAACCACCAGCTAACAGAAAGTGTACTATGTATGCCGTGAACGGGATTTGATCTCATGCCCGCTGGCTTAGAAGACTTGGAGGCTATCTTCTGAGCCACGTGCTGCAGCTAACAAGCTTTCTAATAACTGGCATTGTCCTCCCAGCTCAATCGTATTGCACATTAGACTGAGTCGATTTGGGGTCATTTTTGAATTTCTCAAACCCTGGGGTCTAAAAAGCTTCGTCTTGGTCCAAAACTCATCCATGATTTTTTGCAAAATTTTTAAGTAACGTTTACATGAGTAAATTATATCTTTTAGGTTTGTATGAGAAAATTGAATATTTTGTACTGAAAAATCAACATCATTTTTGTTCTTCTGTGGAGCTGATGGTTTTTGTACAAATTTATAAATTCTATAGTTATAAGTTATAAGCTGTTTAACAGGGGTATGTCTTTTGCCATAGATAAACAATTAATTCAATTGACATCACTGCTGGGTGCCTAGCAAGGTATTGCATGACTACTTTTCATGCAATACTTTGCGGGGCATAAATGTAAATTTAATTTAGTGCTTATCAATGCGAAAAGGCATACCCCTGTTAAACAAAGTTGTTCAGCGGAAAATTTCCTTTGGAGAATGTATAAATTGGTACAAAAACCATCAGCTGGCTCGGTTCCACAGAAGAAACAAAAACGATGTTGATTTTTCAGTACAAAATATTCAATTATCCCATACAAACCTAAAAGTTCAAATTTACTCATGTAAACGTTACCTAAAAATTCTGCAAAAAATCATGGATGAGTTTTGAACCAAGACGAAGCTTTTTAGACCCCAGGGTTTGAGAAATAAAAAATGATCCAAAATCGACTCAGTCTATTGCACATACCTATGTGAAAGAAACCAAATTAAACATACCCCACATCCTATCACAAGACAAAGCAGGGTGGAAACAATCAGCCAGCAACGATATTGTCGAATGATGTAACGAGCGCTATGTGTATGTAAACCGGCGCACAATGGGGAAAAAAGTGTACAAACCGCGAAGAAATTCAATATCTTTCGTCCTACATGACCCAAATCTATGAAGTTATACTTTCCTTTTGTGAAAATTTCCGGAGAATCGATCGGACATAGTTTCAAACGCCGCACAAGCTTGCGAACGGAGATATAGTGCCTTTTTAACCCCTAACTCCCCTATATTTTGCAAACATTCTACAAAAACACTGATTCGAACCTGAGAATTTTGAACGAAAACAGGCCTTTCGTGTGTAACTTTTTCTGAGGAATCGAATGAAGGCTATTTTTGCCACCGCATGCTTCAGAAAATGGAGTTATGGCTGTTTTTACCCTCAGTTCCGCTATATTTTTAAATTATTTCTGGAAAAACTGATCCGGCCTTAAATTTTTTTTAACCAAATGGATTGCATCTTGTGTGTTTTTTTCAAGCAATCGAATGAAGGCTGTTTGAGCCCCCGCAAACTTCGAAAAATGAAGTTATGGCTGTTTTACCTTAAATTCCCCTACATTTTTCAAATTGTTAAGAAAATGCATGTTCAGACTTGAGAATTTTGAACCTTTTGGAACGTATCTTGTGTGATTTTTTCCGAGGAATCCAATGAAGGCCGTTTGAGCCACCGCACGGTTCGGAAAATGGAGTTATGGCTGATTTTACGCTCAATTCCCCTACATTTTTCAATAGTTTCAGAAAAAAGCATGTTCGGACTTGAAAATTTTAAACCAAACGGGTTGTATCCTATGTGATTTTTTCCGAGAAACCCAACAATGCCTATTTGAGCCACCGCACAGATTGAGAACAGGAGTTATGGCTGTTTTACCCTCAATTGCCCAACATTTTTCAAATAGCTCAGAAAAAGCATGTTGGGACTTGTTAATTTTGAACCAAATGGGTTGCATTTTGTTGAACTTTGGGCTGCAAAGAACCTACTTCAGATCAATAAGGTACGGCTGAGTAAGCTTTTTCGCACCATGTTTTAGGGAAATTTTGGTTGCTAAAGATCTTCATTCTCTCATACTCTCTTCCGTAAAAATGCTAACTCTTAAAATAGCTTTATCTTGGGTTAGTTTTTTCGAAGGTTGTATTTTTCGATACTAATAAATAAAAGTCCAAATTGAGGCAAATATTTCACTCCAAGCCAACAACACGATTGGACTTAAAACAAAAAAAAAGTTTTTGCAGTGCAAAAATTGTGTTTTGGCCGAATACATTTCACGTATTGCTTTTTATACGCGAATTTTCGGCCATAATAAAATCTTTGATTAGCAATAATTAGTTTGTTTCAATTCCAATCGTGTTGCAGTCTTCGAGTGAAATATTTTTCTCAATTAAGGATTTAAGACAATTATTCATAAATAGTAATCGGCTAATAAAGAAGACAGTTATTAAAGAAAAATCCAGTGCTTTCTGTTCCTCCAGAGTATTTTTTTTTTTTTTTATAAAATTTCATATTTGGAGCATTAATTAAAAACTGTTCTACTGAGATTTTTTTGAATTTCATTTTCGGACAAAGCGCTTGCTTTCACATTAAAAGTGATCTTCAGTTTACTTAAATAAAAAATGTTGTACACTAGAGTAATTAGAGCTCGGATGCATTGCTCTTAATTGCAAAACTGTTTATTAAATACATTTAATTTCAGATTTGGCTAGCGAACGGTAGACAATGTGCAACTTGAGACCCCATACACCCAACCTTCGGGTAGTGGTCATATCACCTCTTGTCTGCAACTCCGATTCTCTACCTCCCCGTGGTGCTAGCTGGGGTGCGAGCAACCTTAGCGGAGATCGGGTACCCAACCCCGGTGGATGCTTTGGTCGCATGCAAACTGAGTTAAGAGGCTTCGTACGCGTCTGTTCTCCATGTCAGGGGCGGCGTGCGGAGTGCAACAACGTCCTGGTGTTGTTCGGGACCCAAAACAGCAACATCACGACGGTCCTCCTGCGAGATAGTGGGGTTAGCTGCGGGCCTTGCGAGCCCGTGACTACAAAAAAACATAAGCAACGAACAACGAACAAAAAATTTCCGATGCAAATCGGCAAAGACCCACGCGACGAAAAGGGACTAGCGATTGGAAACTTGGAACATGGAAATGCCGATCTCTAAATTTTTGGGCAGTACCCACGTGCTCTCTAACGAATTGAAGAGCCGCAAATTCGACATCGTAGCGCTGCAGGAGGTATGCTGGAAGGGCTCCACGGTACGAACGTATCCAGATGGTCGTGCCATCTACCAGGGCTGCGGCAACACACACGAGCTTGGAACAGCTTTTATAGTGATGGGAAAGATGCAAAAGCACGTGATCGGGTGGTGGCCGATCAACTCACGAATGAGCCGGTTGAGAATCAAGGGCCGGTTCTTCAACATCAGCATCATCAATGTGCACAGCCCTCACCTCGGAAGTACCGGTGACGACAAAGACGAATTTTACGATCAGCTGGAGCGTGAATACGACCGTTGTCCAAAACATGATATCAAGATCGTCATCGGGGATTTCAACGCTCAGGTCGGCCAGGAGGAGGAATTTAAACCGACAATTGGAAGGTTCAGTGCGCACCAGCTGACCAACGAAAACGCCGCCTCCAAACGAATGGCTGTACGTAGTACCTATTTCCAGCACCGCCTCCCACACAAATACACCTGGAGATCACCGTATCAAACGCAATCACAGATCGACCACGTTTTGATTGACAGCCGGCACTTCTCGGACATCATCGACGTCAGATCCTGTCGAGGCGCCAACATCGAGTCAGACCACTATCTGGTGATGGTGAAGATGCGCCCAAAACTCTCCGTAGTGAACAACACACGCAACCGGCGCCCGCCTCGGTTAAATATCGCGCGACTGAAGCAACCTGAGGTCGCGGCAGACTACGCGCAATCGGTCGAAGCAGCGCTGCCGGCAGAGGGCGAGCTTGATGAAGCCCCTCTCGAGGACTGTTGGGATACCATCAAGATAGCCATCAACAGTGCTGCGGAGAACGTCATCGGTTATGTGGAGCGAACTCGACGGAACGACTGGTTCGACGAGGAGTGTAGGAGGGTGATGGACGAAGAGAATGCCGCGCGGGCGGCAGTAGTGCAAAGAGGCACCCGTCGAAATGTGGAAAAGCACCGACAGCGGAAGAGGCAGCGAGTCCGAATTTTCCAGGAGAAAAAGCGCCGCCTGGAGGAGGAGGAGCTCGAGGAGCTGGAGCAGCTGCATCGTTCCCAAGAAACACGAAAGTTCTATCAGAAACTCAACGCATCCCGCAAAGGCTTCGTGCCGCAAGCCGAAATGTGCCGGGATAAGGACGGGGGAATCCTGACGGACAATCGTGAGGTGATCAAAAGGTGGAAGCAGCACTTCGATGAACACCTGAACGGCGCACATGCAGGAGATCAAGACGGTGGGGGAAGGTACATCGCCGGCGTAGCCAACGACGTAGAGGAGCCAATCCCAACGATGAGTGAAGTTAAGGAAGCCATTCGCCAGCTGAATAGAAACAAGTCTGCTGGGAAGAATGGCATCGCAGCTGAACTCATCAAAATGGGCCCGGACAAGTTGGCCGATTGCCTACACCGGTTGATAGTCCGGATCTGGGACATAGAACAGCTACCGGAAGAGTGGAAGGAGGGGGTAATATGCCCCATCTACAAGAAGGGCGACAAATTGGACTGTGAGAACTACCGAGCGATCACTGTCCTCAATGCCGCTTACAAAGTGTAGTCCCGAATCTTACTCCGCCGCCTAACGCCACAAGCAAACAGATTCGTGGGAAGTCAGCAGGCCGGCTTCATGGAGGGACGGTCAACGACGGACCAGATATTCACATTACGGCAAATCCTCCAAAAATGCCGGGAACACCAAGTCCCTACGCACCATCTATTCATCGACTTCAAAGCCGCATACGACACGATCGACCGTGACGAGCTATGGAAAATCATGGACGAGAACGGCTTTTCCGGGAAGCTGATCAGACTAATCAAGGCGACGATGGATGGAACGCAGTGCTGTGTGTGGATCTCGGGTGAATTGTCGAGTTCATTCGAATCACGCAGGGGGCTTCGACAAGGCGATGGTCTATCCTGCATGATGTTCAACGTGGCGCTAGAAGGTGTTATTCGACGAGCGGTGGGCGAAATGCGGGGCACGATTTTCAACAGATCCAGTCAACTTATCTGCTTTGCCGATGACATTGATATAGTCGGCAGATCATCTGCGGCAGTGGAGGAGATCTATCGCAAACTGAAACGCGAAGCAGGAAGGATTGTGTTGATGATTAATACGTCCAAGACAAAGTACATGCTGGCCTGCGGATCCGAGACCGACCGAACCCGCTTGTCCAGTAATAACAAGGGCACGATCGACGGCGACGAGCTGGAGATAGTCGAAGACTTTGTCTCGGCTCACTGGTGACCGCAGACAATGACACCAGCCGTGAGATCCGGAGGCGAATTATCAGCGGAAGTCGTGCCTACTATGGACTCCACAAGCAACTGCGGTTGAGAAGACTTAGCCCTCGCACGAAGTGCAACCTGTATATGACGCTCATTAGACCGGTTGTTCTCTACGGGCACGAGACATGGATATTGCTCGAGGAGGACCTGCGTACACTCGGAGTATTCGAGCGACGAGTGTTAAGAACCATCTTTGGCAGCGTACAGGAGAACGGAGTGTGGAGGCGAAGGATGAACCACGAGCTCGCGCGACTCTACGGCGAACTCAGTATCCAGAAGGTGGTGAAAGCTGGCCGGATACGCTGGGCGGGACATGTTGCGAGAATGCCGGACGACTGTCCGGCAAAACAGGTGTTCGCCACGAATCCGGTAGGAACAAAACGAGCGGGGGCGCAACGAGCGAGGTGGTTAGACCAAGTGGAGCGTGATCTGGCGAACGTGGGGTGCCCGAGGAATTGGAGAACGGTTGCCATGGACCGAGTAAATTTTAGGAATTATGTTCGTCAAGTTATGTCGTGAGACGGAATACTATGTAAATAAAATAAAATAAATGTAAAATTATTGGAGATAGGCTCCAAAGACATATTAATTGTATGAGTTCGTTAACAAAAATCAGCGCCAGAATACTGTTTTTACTTTTTTTTTCTTTTTGATAGGAGTTTAACCCGTTAAGGTCATTCTTTCTCGATACTGTTTTTACGACACACCCTATCATTTAAATGTTTAAAAAAAATCATAACTCGCTTAAGAAACGTCATATGTATATAGTGTCTTCGGTACAGTTGCCTCAGAAATCGTTGACTACAACTTTGTAGGAGGCAATTTGGCTCTATCTGTTCACTGGAAAAAAGTTTTTATGTAAAAATCATGCAAACATGACACACTCTAAAATTTGATTTAAAAACTATCAAAGCACATAATTTGATGAACGTTTTTGCCGAAGACACTATTTGTCTATCTCTTATAGTATCCTCGTATTTATTTCGTTACGATAAAGTTCCGACCAGGACCACTGTGTATTGGACTTTAGAATTTGGTCAAAACCTCCAAATTATCAACAACAACAAAATTAAGAAGAAAACAGTTGAAATATTTTGTTTTCCAACAAAACACATCCGCAAATTTTAAATCGTAATTTCGGCTTCAAAAAAATCGTTCATGATTATTTAGATACAACTGTCTAGAAAAAGGTTCTTTTAAAATTGTAATTCAATTTGAGGTTTTTGTAAAAATTTTGCAAATAAATTGAAGAACACTAGAAAATCTGGCATGTTTAGTTTATGAAAGATTGAATTACTTCTACAAATGGGAATTTTGTAAAAAGAAAACAAATTTTTATTTGCATTTTCAAGAATTCCATCAAAGCGTATAAAAGCATTCAATTTGAAAAGAAGATTGCTGAAGGTTATTTTATTTTAATAATATTTAAAGTCATAAATTGAAACATTTTTTATGGGAATTTTTTTTTCAGTTTTAAAAATTAAACTAAACGTTTAATAAATCATTTTAGATTGATGTTAAAAGCGTATAGGATTTAAAATTTGACTGAGCTATTGGAATTTGATATCAAATAATAACATTGAAAGAAATTTTACTTATTAAGAAAATGTAACGGATTAAAACTAAGCTTAAAAATGCTACTTTGAATTTTGAATCGCAACTTTCAAACAATAATTCAAAAATCATGGATGGAAATGGATTCAAAAATAATTTTTGAAGTGTAGATAACAGTAAAAAGCATTTTTATATTTTTAAACGCAGGTTTATAGTTCAAAATTCCAAGCTCTGAATATTTTGTCACCGTCAATTGACATATTAGGTCCTGAAAAGGACAAATGATACAAACAATACATTTCTAATCAAATTTTAAAATTTTAAGCCATCAAAGAAAATTGTGCTTTTAGACAACAACTATTTTGAATTGAAGAGCAATGAAAAAATAGGACTTATGAATTTGGTAACTTGAATGTTTATTCTAAGTAGAATTTGAAAAATTTTTTCGACGTCCTTTTTTTGGCAAGAAAAATCTTACACATAAAAATGAAGGCGTTTTCTTTGTAATTCCATCAAGTACAAGCGAACGAAGTGAAATTTTCTATCCCAGGGGTTTTTCGGGTCAGAGATGGTTTGTATAATAGTTTCGAGAATCTCACCGTTACATACAAAATAAACTTGAAATAATACATAACCTGAACAATTTTTAGACGATTTTCATAAAATTGCTTCACGAGCAAGTTAAGGACGTGTAAATGAAGTCGAATCTTTTCTTAGATTTTATTTAGTTAAAGGTAAAACCTGGTAAAACGAAGTTTACCAGGTAAGCTAGTAACAAATAAGAACATTTTACTTTTATTTTTTAACCTCATCATAAAATTAAATTATTAACCTATCAAAACCCATTTAAATTAGAAATCGAGCACTACGCAGATTGAAAAAATGGAAAAAGTTGATGCAGAAAATGGTTTTTTGAAAAATATTTTATATCAGCAGAAACATAGATTTGAAGTAATCTTTTTTTTTTACTTTGAGTGATTACTAATTATACGATTGATTATGGGATTAAGACTTATTCTACCACCCTGTTTATTTGTTCAATTTAATTTAAGGAATGAATTTGCTATGTTGAAATTATTGGTTTCAAATTCTAAACTTGGATAATCGTTTTGAGGAGAAACCTCTTCAAAAGTCAATGGAGGGTTTTTAAGTGTAATAATTTGATTTTGAATGCTTTTTAACTAAAAATTGCTATTCAAAATTTATTATAAAAATTTGGTAAGGATTTGACGTAAGATGCAATTCCAACGGAGGCGAGCCAATTTTTTCACATGTTTGTTGACACTTATTTTTTAACACCTTTCTGGGTCCAGTTAATTTCCATTTTTAAGATAGATTGATTTCTGGAACTGAATATTTGATTCGCAAAAATATCCATGGTGGAGATAAAACTGCTATATCCCCTCCCCCCCCCCCCTTTAAGGGTGATGTATTTGTCTTTTATAATTAAAAAAAAAACTTAGTCATAAAAGTGAAAATATATGGAATGAAAGGTGAATAACATTTCTACGTGGAGGTAGGGCCAGTTATTGTGGGCACTGATTCCAATATTCCTGAGTTTTAGAAGACCATCCCAATACCCTGATAAGCTTTAGTTTTTCCTAGGTTTTTTTCCCAAAAAAGCCAGATTTTCTCTTATTTTCTTCGTATCAATTTAATGTGTGCAACGAAATGCAAGGGTATGGTTCTTTAAAAGAAATTTCTTTTTTTTCTTTGACGACCACAAAAAAATCGTTTTGATTTTGTTTGAGCCCCATTGAGCCTCTCTAATCAAATAGCTTCTGTTTGATCCTATAAGAAAATTTCCCGGGGCTCGACGTTTGATGAGACATTTAAAATAAGATGTTTTCGTCCAGTATAAAATTTAAAATTTTGAACCTTTTTGTATATCCTCCATATCGACAAACAAACTCAGAAACCGCAAGTTCAATGACACAAAGAAAACGTTCGCCAAATCTTCTATGAACATCCTTGGGGTAGAGCTTACCCAGACATGTTTATTAGCTATTCCCGGGTGCATCCATAAACAAGCCGAGGAAGTCTCAACTCCCCCGCTGCACTTTCTGCTAACGATGGCTCGTGGAGTAAAACCACCCACTTTCTAGGTTATATATATATGTATATAGGTAGTAAATGGTAGTTGAAATGTATGCAAAAATATCTTCGCCTAAATTGTGTCTGAAGCCGTGAAAGAAGCCATCAGCATCCCTGAGAGGGCATTTCTCGCTTGTAGGATTCAGCTTTCAGCTTGCGTGAGTTAAATGTTTAATTGAATTATTCCGTTCTTTTCCATTCTCTGTCTGAGCTTGTCGACGTTTGTTTAAATGCGTGGAGAAGTTGGTTTTTGGGATATTGTTTACATGGCTTTAAATTGAGTCGTTTGGCTATGAGAAGGATAGTTATTTTAAATTTTGATGAAAAAAAAAACCATTTTTATCGGAAAATTCTGAAAAGTGTTATAATAATATAAAAAGAAAATTGTGAACTTTCCTCGAAATCGACTTTTAAAAAGAATTGCCTTTCTTCAATTCATTCATTTAAGAATCCCACGAATAATTGTTTCTATAAGATTTATCTTTCGACAAAATGCTTGAAAAGGATGCTCAAGTTGGAAAACAGAAAGCGCTTCTTGTCGCCCATTTCCGCTTTTTTTCTGCCGAAACCTTCCATTTGGCACAGCTTAACTCGGAAACCGTTCCTGACGTTAATTCCTACTTTTGGGTCTCTGTGGTTGTGGTCATTCAAGTTCCACTAAATCATCCGTCGTCGTCGTCGTCGTCGGCCAGTTTGCGACCGAAATTCCTCCCACAGACAGATACCAACATTCGATTCACACGTACAGCCAGCAAACACACTTACAGACAAACACAGAACTCAAGGCAACATTCTCTCATTCGAATGACGACAACAACTTGCTACTAGGTGGTATCCACTTAGTTTCGGTTGGGCCAGCGAGTGGCCCGAAGGAAGTTTTTCATCGACCTAAATTGGATGTAGGGGAAAGGTTTCCTAAATGGGCCTATCGGGTTAAATGACCCTACGGCTGTTTGATGAAATGGCTGACTAGACAGCTTATCTGACCAATGCTTTTTGAGGGTGATACGCTTAGAACATAAGGCAAGAAAGAATTTTATAGATTTACAAACTCAAAAAAATTTAAAAAATCATACAAGGTTTTGATACATTTTGATGTAATATTTCGACTTTTAAAAATTGTTCGTTAAGAAGCTTCAAACAAAAACTAGGATGGTTTTTGTTTCTTACTCAAACGAACTTAAGAAATTAAACATGCTTCAGCTTTTGTGGAGGTTTAATAATGATTATATAGTGGAATAATAGAGTGTTTTTGTTTGCCCCCATCATGTTTGTAAAATGCCTCCATCGTAAAATAACAGATTAATAAGAATAAATAAATGATTTTTATCATTGAACCTTCAAATCCAAGCTCTGAATAACATTTTAAGGGAGAATTGAAGATCTAAAAACAGATTTGATAAAGTTTTTCTCATGGATGAACTTCCTCCATAGTATGGCAATCCTAATTTTTTATTTATTCCATAAAATTTTAATATACATAGATTTTTATAAAACTTCAGCTTTGTCGTATGAAAATTATTACTTTCTAGCAGTTTCAATGAAATTCTACGGAAATATTGCCCAAAAAACAGAAATTTTGTTCAAAACATAAATAGGCGCATTTAGCCCGCACGGTTTGTGGTTCGTCATTTTAGACAACATTTATAATAAAATCATTTTCTTGGAAACAGAAAAAAATTTGAACATAAAAATTACTCCAATGTATAGAAAACAGATGCCTGCATACGTGTATATAGTTTTTGCACACATATTCGATGTGATATTTGATTAAATCAGTGTTCTGCTTAATAGGCGCATATAGCCCGCTCCTCCCCTAATTTGTAAATTTAGTTTTGTAGGACATTGGTTGATGATGCTGTGAATGCTCTGTGTTTATGTTCGGCGTTCTTTGCGAGCGTATTCGTTACTTCAGTTGTCTCATTGTGGGATTGTCGTTGGTTTGTGTTTTTTTGCCTTTGCGTTCGAGGTCATCATTCGTTTATTTGCGCGCACAAATATTTCTTGTTCTATAGCTTCTGCCAGTGATTCACGGCTGGAGCTTTCGGTTGCCATGAATCTGCTGCAGAGCTCTGGGGTATTACTGAAGATAATTTACTGGCCACCGGCAAAACGGAAGGAGGTGGAACCGGGGTTTCGCCAGAGGGATCGTTAATTTTAATCATTTCAATGTTATCCGATGATAAACGGATTTATTCATATAGTAAATAATGGTTAAAAAATCGGTGTCTTCGAGAACATGGATTTGTTTCGGTTAAGTTTCAAAAATATTTACGGAATCGATCATTTAGAATTTGGTTACATTTTCTGTGAATCGTTGCCAAATGTGGAATTATAAATTAAAGAGAGAGAGATAGAAGGATTTTGAATATTAAGATGTATATGACAATTTAGCACTACTTAGATATCATCGGAAGCTTGACAGCTGGCGATTGAATAGTACACATTTTAAGAGAACAATGATGTCAACTATGAAAACCAAATTTTATTGAAAAATTAATTTCATATTTATTGTACACAAATTTTAGGACAGGAGGATCACGCACAGGGAAGCACAGCAAAGAGGAACAGCGAGTTGGGAGGAAAGCTGATGAAGAAAAGCGAGTCGTGAGGACAGCCTTATCTATGAGAGTTGGAAGGACAGGAAAGAAGAACAGCAAGTTGGGAGGACAGCTTTTGAAAAAAGGCGAAACGTGAGGACACCCTTACCTTTGCAAGTCGATTGGACATTGAAGAAGAACAGCGAGTTGGGAGGATAGCTGTTGAAAAAGGCGACTCCTGAGGACTCACTTCTGTGAGTTGGGAGGACCGCAATGAAGAAAAGCGAGTTGAGAGGACAGTTGTTGGAAAAACGTGAGTCGTTCAGACAGCCTTATCTAGGAGAGTTGGGAGTAAAGCAAAAAAGAACAGCGAGTTGGGAGGACAGCTGTTGTAAAAAGGCGAAACGTAAGGCCACTCTTACCTTTTTTTTTTTTTTCGATTATAGTCGTTTTAACATCTTTATGTCATTCGCGTGTCTAGTGGAAAGCAAAGAAAAGCAGTGAGTTGGGAGGACAGCTGTTGGAAAAATGTGGGTCATGAGGACAGCCTTACTTTTGCGAGTCGAGAGGACCTCAAAGAAGAACAGCGAGTTGAGAGGACAGCTGTTGAAAAAAGGCGAATCGTGAAGACAGCCTTACCTTTGTGAGTTGAGAGGATAGCAAAGATGAACGCAGGTTCGGGGGACAGCTGTTGAAAAAGGCAAGTCAAGAGGACACAATCACCTTTGCGAGTCAAAAAGACAATAAAAAAGAACAGCGAGTTAGGAGGACAGCTGTTGAAAAAAGGTGAATCGTGAGGACAGCCTTACCTTTGCGAGTCAAGTGGACAGCAAAGAAGAACAGCGATTTGGAAGGACAGCTGTTGGGAAAATGTGGGTTGTGGGGACAACTTTACCTTTGCAAGTCAGAAGGACAGTAAGGAAGAACAGCGAATTGGGAGAACAGCTGTTGGAAAAAACGCGAGTCGTGAAGACAGCCTTATCTATGAGAGTTGGAAGTATAGCAAAGGAAACAACGAGTTGTGAGGACAGCTGTTGGAAAAAGGCGAATCGTGAGGACAGCCTTACCTTTGCGATTGAGGAAAAAAAGCATGGCTTCTTTTGTTTTGAAGTCTGCCAAACAATTGCGGAGGACCGCATGAGTAAAGTCAGCGAGAAGAGGAAAACTGATTTATAATAAATGGCGAGTTTAGAGGACAGCCAACTTTTTTCGAGTTGGGAGGACCGCAGGAACAAAATGAAATAAAATATTAAAAAAAAGAAAACGGTAAAATGATAAATGCGTAAACAAGATTATTGAAAGGTGACAAGGTGATCGATTGATAGTAAAATGATCAGTTTATGAGATGTCAAAGAGATAAAGTGAGCCATTGTATAGAAAAAAAGTGATAAACTATAATAAAAAAAGGAAAAACACGCTTTAAAGAAAAAATAATATAAAAATCAAAGACAACAAATAAATTAAGATACACCATCCAATATAAGTGGACAAAAAATCAAAGCAAAGGTATATTTTGGTTTGTTGACATATCTAACATCGACATTCCTGTCCATTGATTTGATAAAACATTTGGTTTATGAAGATATAGTATTCAGTCAATGTGAAACATTTGGTAAAAGTGCAACTTATTTGAAAATTCAAGAAAAAAATATCTACAACGTTTAATAGATTTACTATATTTTATTAATGAAACATGATAAATATTTGGTTTAAAGTTGAAGAAATCTATTCTATAGTAAGTAAGAAATGGATTGACAGAATCATTTTTAAAAACAGGGTTGAATTCAAGAATAAGCTTCATTTCGAGTATAAAAATGATAGATTACTCATTAAGACTAGTCATAAGCTACGATCTATTTGTCTTCAATGTATTCAACAGATCCACAGCAACTGAAGCGTCCTACCATATGTGTTCTGAACGCTATCATTCATGGATTTTATTCCGAGAAAAAAATAATCTAACCTCGAATGTATCATCCATATGGTAGAAGTGAAGTAAGTGATAGAAGAAAGGGTAGAATGAATAAAAAAAAAACCCCAAACCAGCATAAACCAGCACCAACAAACTAATAATGATGATGCCAATCGTGGAAGTGGCTTGTATACGTTTTTTACCCCTTCCCTTATTTCCTACTTGCAGCTTTCTCATTCTCAGCGTTTGGATGCGTCCACTAAGTTCAGCTGCCTTCTAAGAGTCGACTCGAAATACAAAGTATGGTTGATGGAATTTGATATCACGTTTGGCTTATGTTCTGGCTATTAACAGCTACCTACAGACATAAGTATACATAGCATGGAAATGCGAATAAAGGGGACATACTGTGTCATTTTGCTGATTCTGAAACGTTATCTCTCCAATGAAACTTAACCTATAAATTGCACTATGCTACACAGTACATTCTAAATGTTGATGTTGTTGCTTACATCTAGTATTGTAAACGAAACGTCTTTTTAAACAACTCATAGACCTTAACAATAAGACTAACTAATATTGTTTTTTTTACCATTTTGAAATTAAGTTGTGTTCAGAATAAATCAGTTAATTCCGAAAATGTTTTTATGAAACCTAGGTATTGAAAAAAAAATCAATGCTCTTACCTTAAAATAAATTTTGTTTTGCTTGCTGATATTGTGCATATTTTTGAAATGTTTGATGGCATTTAAGGGTGCTTATTGCAAGGTGGCCAAAGAACCGGGAATAAAACCGGGAATAAAAAATCACACCGGGTAAACTGGGAAAATACTGGAAATTTAGACCCAAAAGCGGAAAAAGTTACAATAGTAAACAGAAATTCAGTTTTGGTTCCAAGATCAGAAATTCAACCCAAAATTCAAAATTCAGAACTATAAATTTAATTTCCGAGACAGATTTTAACAGTTAAAAAAATGTGTAAGAAGATATCATATGTTTTGAAATTTATAAACTACTCTGATCTCTCTTCAATTACCTCTCTAAATTGAGAAAAACTCACAAATTTATGTTATGCCCTTTGGAGGAGTCAGATGAACTGTACTGCTCTAGGGGGCTTTTCCCTGCACCGAAAAAAAAATTACTGGAACCCAGAGTTTAAAATTGCTTCGAAAAATGAGATGAAGAATTCAAAAATCCTCTAAAAATTGGTTCAAGTATCGCACATCAATACAATTATTTTTTTAAAAACTATCAATCATATAAAAACAAGCAAATTCAAGTTATTTTTTCACAATTTATTCCGTGATTGTATTAAATTTTAAAGTAAAGCACAAGAAAATCATCTTTACGCACGAAAGATTGTTTTTTGTAACTCAAAAATAATAAATTTGACATTGCTCAGTTAAAAACGAAACCATCTGCTATCAAACGCAATTTTTGGGGGAAAAAAATATCACGGGTTCAAGATCTGTTTTTTCAAATTATGCTTTCAAAACTTACTGTTTTCGATTACTTGTCATAATTTATCAGCAAAATTTCAAATAACACTTTTTAATGCTTGAATATTTTGAGATTCCTTTGAAAATTAAAGAAAACCGTGACAAATATTGAAATAAAATTTAGAAAATTCCAGAGAAAATTTACTCCAAATAGTCATATGAATTTAAAGCAACAATGTACAGAATTTTTAAGAGCTTTTTTATTAAGGTGTGTTTATGTCAACAGACGATATTATGTAAATTCTTTAAAATTGGTAAAATGATAACTTAAATCACTTGAAATATTCGCATTTGTGTTATGGGTGAATTTTTTTTAACAAAATTACAAAATTACTGCAAAAAATTGATTATTTTTACATTTTTCTTTTCGATATCACAAGGCTACAAAATTTACGTTTTTCCGTTTGAAGAGAGTTTAAGAGCTGTTTTTGACGGATTTGAGGGCGGCATATACAAATATGCAGTTTGTTTCTTGAATTTTTTGATAACATTTGAGAACATTTGAGTCCCAAGGAGCCAAAGCGGTATAAGTGCATAACAGCTTATTTCGAAAAAACTCGCTTTTAAGTTGATGTGTTCGGCCATTTTCCCTTTATTTTTTGAAAATTTTTATTGTTCTATCAAATATAAAAGCATGTAAACAAGTTATAAAAATCCGAAAAAATCATCAAATATAGTTTGAAACGTAAATAATTGTTTGGCATCCTTTACTCAAAATCGACCTGGCTCTGAGAGCCTCATTTCTAAAATACTCAAATCGAAGGTTTTGAATCAAATGATCATTTTTCATATGGCTCTATCCAAGTTTTTCAGGATATTGTGTACAAAATTTGGATACAGTCCAGCCTGGCCCAGTTGCCTAGATTTCATAGAAAAATGCTTGGATTTCATAATAAAAATCTCCTGGATTCATTCATATTATTTGACAAATTAAATAGAAAAAATGTTAAATTTTTTTTATGCTTCTAAAACTGAAATTTATCGAGAAAGTTTTATAATAATGATCATGAAAGGTGTTTAGGAAGCCCAAAATATAATTTAGAATCTTTCGATGAGTTTCGATGAAAACATTTTTTTGCCCAAATATTGCCGAGATTTTTGGTCATCAATTTAAAATCAAATGCCTGAATGTGTTTCATGGACAATTTTTGTATTCACAAAGGAACAGGAAATCTTTTCCTACGATCTCATATTCACAGTTTTTGCTAATATAAGTAGAAGCTGAGTTTTTTTGGTGGAAGAAATTGGGATAATTTAAAATAAAATTTCCAAATATTGTTTCTTGAATTTCTTAAGTTGCTAAAAAACTAAGTTTGGCTTTTAGCGTTTTGATTTTTTTTTTGCAAAGTTTCTATTTACAAACAAACGCAATCATTTTTTTCGAGATTTTTTCTGTCCTATGGTTTACCACCTTTGGAAATGCAGCCAAAAACGTTCAAAAGAAACAAAATATTCGGATATTTTAGTTCTTAAAACATTAAATATTTTTCTTGGAGTTCAAGTTTGGTTCATGGTTTATTGAAATAAAAGTTTGTATCTACTGAAACAAATCAACAATTTTCCTTTTAAATTAAATATTTTTGGACTTTCATCACATGTCTCCTCATTTTTGAATGGAAAATTTTATTTTCCCATACAATATTAAAGCTTGTTGTGCTTAAGCTGGACTGAATGAATCGCTTTGAAAATCGGCTGTTAAAACAACAACAAAAATGTGGGAGGTTTAAAAATGTATAATTTAAAAAAAAAATATTTATTCAAACCTTGCAGCGATCATGATTTTGTTCATGTTTGATTGTTTTCTGTGAACTCATACGCAATTTAAAAAAAATATTCAAAAATTCTAAATAAAATTTCGTACTTAGAGAATATGGAAACAAAACAAGCAACAAAAATTTCTTATAAAGATGAATATTTACTGAAGATAACCTAGGCGTATATATTTATTTTAATGTTTATAGCGTTCTAAAAAAATTGTTATTTTTTGCATTGTTTGAATATCCACGGTTTTTTTTATTCGCCCTTAGCGAATCTAATTTCTAAAATTTGGCCTGACTGTTGAAAATGTTGGCCATCCATGATTTAGATAATCAAACAATGCCTTAAAACAAGTAATCATAATCACCCCGTATTTTGAAAAACATGGGGCTATTATCAATAATCCTCTGTGAATCAGAGGGATAAATTTTTAGCAAAAATTCAAATGCATCTTCAAGCACTTATTACCGAATGAAAAACGTCTGAAAACACAATTTTAACTGAATTTACTCTGGTGAAGAAGCTACATGTTTGAACGCCCTCAGAAAATTTTTGAATATTTTCAGAGACGTGAGTTTTGGAGCTGTAGTAACACACTTGGTATCTGTAACTTTTGAAATAAAGATAGAATGTCAAATGACGAAAGATTGATTGAAAAGTTCTGTTAAACACACCATTTTTTAAATTTCTTGTGAACATGATTTAAAAACCCATCACAATATTGTGTATGTTTTTCTAAATCATTTTTAGAAAATGTGATGAAAACCTTGAAAAAGAATCAAGTTCATCTAAGTATCCAATGATTTGAGCGTTATTAAACAACCAAATCAATGAACTATGTTGAAAATTTTGCTATAACTATTCAAACGGAAATGATCAATTAAAGTCAGGAATACCTTGAATTTTAAACCGGGGAAACCGGAAGTATCAAAATGAAATTGTTATGGCCTAAATATTTTCAGGAAAATTGTTTCTGAACAACTATTCGACATATGACTCCATTCTCACTATTGACAAGAATGAGAAATCACACAAACCTGATTTTGTCCTTGAGAGAGAGATACAATGACACAAAGCTGTAAGAGATTTTAAGGAATCCTCCGATTTGGAGAGAGCTCACTCACTCAAGCGCTCACTTACTCAAGCGCTCACTCACTCACTCACTCACTTCGTCTCAGAGTTCCTTCCTCGCGTAGGAAATTTGCTTGTATCATCAATGTGATATGCATTGCAACAAGTATAGGCCTCATGTTGCTGCCTTGTGGAACAGCAATTTGCAGAATTTCTGAAGTGTTCAGCTCTTCACCTATGGTATATAAAATTGATTTTATTAATCGCTTGGCTATGTCTCGTTGTCATAACACTTGATGTAATGTCACAACACGAGAATTCATCAAGAGGCTGGGTTTGTATAAATTCAACCAAAAAATTTAATGAAAACGAACGGATTTTCAGTTCAATTCAGAACGATATTAGCCAAAGCCAACCCATGAATTGAAATTTCGCAATAATCAAAGAACGTCAAACGTGAGCATCTATAGAGGGATCAAGTTCTTCCATTTTTATTGAAATATACTAGCCTTCTATTACACGCTCAACTCATTTTGTCTTTCCAGAATATTTTAAAATATTGAATTGCATTTTAATATTATATTAACGTTAGTTGACATTTTTATAATCCTAAAATTTTTTTTCCAAATTTCAAAACTGTACAAATCAGTTCGTAAGCCATATTTCTAATAAAATTATTACTACTGATTTTGATATTTACAACCAAATAGAAGAAAAATTTAAGAAGCTTGGACCATTTGGCCAAACAAACATGCTATGTTATTTTTGAGACGTTTGAAAGAAAATGTAGAAACTTGAATTTGCAGCTTTTTTCGTTGATGAACTCATTGGTTAGAATACGGTTGCCAAATTGCCCGAATATTAAAAACTAAATTTGGGAACAGTCCGGTCCGATTGCACGGATTTTTACCAGATTCATCCACTTTATAAAGCAAATCAAATAAAAAACAAAACAAATTGTGTTGTTTTATAAAAAATACTCATGAAAGGGTTTTTTTTAACTTAAAATACGATTCAAAATCTGTCAATGAGTTTTGGCGAAAAATTTTTTTTTTCAACTTTTTATTTTATTTTATTTAAGTAATATCTAGGTTTTAACTAAATTTGCCCGGTATTTTGATCGTTAATTTTGAAATCAAAAGCCCAGATTTTGCCAGATTTTTATATAAAATTGCTCGAATTTATCTGACTCGAATAAGTGCTGAACAAATTCTGGCTGTCTTAAGTTAGAATTAGTCAGTCTGAAAGTCTCTCTTATAAAGATATATAAAAAAAAGAATTAGTCAGTCACTCGACAAATCCACGACTTCAAAACTGTTTAAAAGAACATGACGATACAGGATCAGTTATTGTCAGATGATAATTGTCACTAAATTTCCTCAAGTTGGGTTTCAGGAATTACTTTGATAGAATCGTATCAAGAAGGTTATTTAACAACTGCCTTAGGCAATAAACCCTGTTCATAATATTATAATAATTTCTTGGACAAGGATAAAAAAAACGTCTATCTTTAATGAATTCGAAGGTGCCATTTTTAAAATTTGTTCGTATTTTCGATGCTTAAATTTTTTGAGGGCGTGTGATATAGCTCAGATGGTAAGTCAGTTGCTTTCTGAGCAGATGTCCGACACTTGAGATAATAGAGGTATCTGTTTATGAAAAGTTAGAATCAAATTTTAGCATTGTAGCCCCCGTTTATACGGACAAAATGATACCGAATTTAACATTAAGGCATGATTGCATAATTTGGTATAATTTTGCCGTAAAAGTCTGCTCGGAAGTTCCTTATTTGTAGAACCGTTTGATAGAATAATTTAAGTACATTTATATGAAATTATCTTAACGTAGACGTTCGAGGGTGACAAAGTTTCAAAATTCTTTGACCTGCAACCAGTTTTTTAGGGCAAAAATTGATTTGAAAATCTTTGAAACTTTGGATATTTCTATGATTGTGTCAATCTGTTAAAATCCAAAATCACCAATCTCCGAACCAAATAGTTTCAATTCAAATTTAATCGCATTAAACATAAAATGTTCGCCAAACCGAGCGTGTGCCTCGGAATAGTGTTCGATTTCAGACCTTAATCCTCGAAACCGCACCGAAAGTGGCTACGCGGCTGCTGCTGGGAAGAATAAGCATCTGCTTCCTTCTTTCGCATATCGGGTCTGGGATTTACATTTCGTCATGCATCCCAGCAACAAATATTCCATATGGTAGCGGGAGTGAAAAAAACTTGGCTGAACTATAGCAGACAAATTTTGTGTACAGTACACAGGCAGAGGGCAGGGCACACACCCACCATATTGTAGTTTCTGCCATGCTCGATTGTTAGTTCAAACACATCATCCCATCCATAATGACGACGACGATGATGATCCTCTTGAAAACCTAACCAAACAAACTATGATGAGAGGAGGCGCATAGAGCACCGGGTCCTTGTTGCCCTTCCCTAAGGTCCCGACGACCCACGAAACTTATCCTCCCTCCTCCGTTTTGCTCCTTTATCCTTTGTGGCGGAATTCAGGTAACCGAACGGAGGCTCGGAGGATTTTCTAAGGGGTTCCCAAGGATGAAGGCTGGAAGCCTGAAAGACATGGATGGGGGCAACAAAAAAAATCGTCCACATCAGCATCAACATAAAACACTCACGAAATCGTTTCCATATGAATTTTATGAGTTTGATCCTTTTTTTGCGAGCTTGGCTCCCCGTCCGTCGTTAGCGTTTCTCCTTGGCCCCTTCTCGCAGCTTCCGGCCCGTGGTGGAAAAGGATTTTTTGGATATTTGTCCACGTTGCCTGCGTTGCGAGAAGGGGGTGCTTGGGTGAAGGGTGGTGGTATTTCGCATCCTTTTCCGCGGCGACACAGCAACGAGCTACGACGGATACGTTGCGACGATGTGAAGCACAGTTTTGTTCATTTTTTTTTCAAATTATTTGTTCGACGAGCGCGCGCCCATTTGGGCACCGTATTGCACATCATGTGCGCCCGAGATAAAAACCGTATGGTAGACTTCAAACAATGGACAAAAAATTGCACATTTTTCCTCCAGTCACCAACACACATCCGGCGAAGGAATGGCTAAACAAGCGGCTCAAAGAGCACCAACACTATGTCCTACCTACTGAAATACATTGGACGGGTTGAAGAACGGCAACAGCAGCATCATCAGCATCGTTTTTTTTTTCAAGTGTTGTTCTGTACGCGAAAAATTGCATACAACTACAGGCGCAATGGGGCGAGACGGCACTCTTCAAAAGCTAAAGGCGCAACAGGACGACGACGTCAACGATTCACCCTCTTCTCGAATTGCGCGATTCTATTCGATCCATCTTCACACATCTCCAGAGCTTTGTTAAGTAATATCATTGTTCATCTTAGAACTAAACAGATTCCACACAGCTAGTGACCTGACCAGAGTCATCTGCTAGAAAAATTTCACCAAAAATCCAAACACCACACAACACTACACCAGAGAATTACGCGGGAGCTAACCCGAAAAACGGTACGCGACTGACGACTGACGGAAGTGAACTGAGTACCGTTTCGATCCATCCGAAACCGTCGAGTCCTCGCTCGTCGTTCAAGCCAGTAAATAATTCCATCACTGTGAGGACCACCAACACAATCACGAACAATCACAGACGAGGCGACAAACTGTGTGCTGCTGCTGTAGTGTAAAATCCAGAAAGGAAACACACGAAAGGAACAACGAAAACGAAAAACGAGAGCATAAATCCCCATCCATAAAGAAGCAAACACGACCGAGTCCCGAGTCCCGAAACATACAGAAAGCAAAGAAATTCGCTTTTCCATGTGTGTTCGACTGACACCACATAGAAAAAGCGAGAGACACAACACGACGGAAAATACGCGCGTGATTTTACACGGTCCCGAACGTGACACGAACCCGGGAGGAGAACTTCGGCTGGGAAACCGCAATGAGTGCTTCCCGAGTGACACGCTAAATTGAAACTAACAGGAAGCCAGAATCATAAACCACCTTCCCCTCGTTCGGTCTAAAAACCTTTTTAATGAGGAAGTTCGTTCGTTGCCGGAACCTTCCCACGTACCTACACAGCTTCTCACTACGCCTTCTCACGATACAGCATCCCCCACAGCATTGAACGGTGAAATTTAATCACAACTCAGTCAGTTAGTTAGTCAGTAAGTGAGATCACCCCGTGTCGAACCAAGAAAAAAAAACTTTTTTCTTCAAGGAAAAAAAAATATTCCGCACGTTTTATTGTCGTTCGACTTCGTCTCACTCCCTACTAGCTTCGGACAAACACACAAACAATGCAAACGAAAGTGTGTGCTTGTGTGGTTAGTGTCACCCAGTACACATCCGAAACATTTGTGTGCAGTGCTGTTTGTCACTACACGACACGCCACCACGCGGATTTGCGCTTATCATTTCCGATGCGTTTCCGCTGACGGTGGTTGACATTTGGTAGGCTAGCTAGGGGTTATGGATGGTGTGTTCGCTAGATATCGCGATTACGTTTGAGCGACCGTTAAAGAGAGCAAAAGCAACAATAAAAACCATGACACTGTGATGATGGAGTTTTAGAAATGTTTAGGTTTGAAAATAAAGTATTCGTTGTTGTATAGTAGTAGTTCACTAAGACCCATATCGAAATGCTCTTCAAGACACCTATAAAACTCTCAATTAAACAAAATTATAGGATATATCAACTAAAAATCTTAAAGGAATTGTATATAAATAATAGGGCGACGGGAGATAATAAGACTCGAACACATCACTGTACCAATCCCATCCCATATGATCAAATGAGTGTCTTTGCCTACTGTTCTACCTTTGTTTGTTAAGAAGTGGATGTTTGTCTTCCTACTGATTCATCACAGACCGATGCAGGCTGCTTGTTTAGGGACGTTTTTCAAGCGCGCAAGACAGATAGCCGTTTGAGTGCTATGAATTTGGCCAATGGAAATAAATATAAATTTTTTAATTGAATGATTAATGGCATTTCGGTAAAGTTTACATTCTAATAGAATGAATATCAGATGAAAGAGCGTGTCATGAGAAAACTTTTTTGCCGTACAAGACCATTTGTCCCGCACCGTATTATTGTCTAGAAGAAGCATAGTCGACAGGTCGATTTTGCATTAATCTATACAATGATACGTGGATGGATCGGAGCATCCTCTTGTGGCTAACAAAGCCCTCTCTCGGAGGCTTCGAGAATTAGCCAGACTTCGATCGGCAGCACTCGCCCTAAATACCGCAAAAATCAAGAAGTGGTTGAAATCGCTGGCGACTAACTGTCGCCTGAACCACCTCCCCCGCAGCACCCGGAACAGCTTTCAAACATCGAAGACAAGCTCACGCATGCTAACCACAGCGCAGCTAAAAAGCACGAGAACGATTTTCTCGACTTGTACCTTCATAGACTCTCGTCCAGATGCGTCAACTCTTTGACCTTTCCTGGAAGCCGGAGGGCAACCTTCAGCAGCATGAGTCCAATCTGGCTCTGGTATGTTGCTGAAATTGCTGGCAACTAACAGTCGCCCAAAACACCTTCTCCAAAGCCGCAGAAAAATCGTACTGCTGGCTTGGATCAGCTTACGCGTACTGGCTACAGTGTCATCAGAAGAGTTATCCTCTCGGCAAGCAGCTTTTTCCAACCTCCAATCTTGGCTAATACTCCATCTGGAGCATTCGGACCTGACCAATCCTGAGTACAGATCCCGAGAGTCCTCCTCCCGGCCCTCAGAAATGAAGTCACGTTGCTAACCGCATCGTAACTCGTGACGGCATCGAGAGTAACCCTCTCGAAACCCTCTTGGCTATCAGCACCACCCAATTAATCCGGGGTGTTGCTTCAGCTGGACCTGTACACCTTAGTGCTGCGGTTAGCGTACTAAGCAACTATCAAGCAGCCCCGGAGGAGAGCGAGATTTGTGAAGCGGTAAGCTTAATCCAGGTTACAGGAAACCCATTTTGTTTGTGACACGAAAGTTCGATGGCCGCGGCAGAATGATGGTGAGGTCATCAACGAGCAGCCGTTCAACGATCTGATCGGTTGTTTGCAGTCATCTTGGAGATCGAACATCAGTGCTGCGGTTAGCACACTTTGCAAATACCAGGCCAGCCCAGCGGATAGACATTGGTCAGGCCTGAAGCGTGTTCTGCGATACCTTCGATGTATGACCGATATGGCGTTGGTATACCGCAAAAACGCGACACCGGAAACACTAATCGGATATGCAAATGCAGATTATGCCGATGATTCCGATAACCGAAGATCTGTATCGAGTCACGCTTACATGATCTTCGTGAATCTTATTTCGTGGTCAACGGAACGTCAGCAGACGGTCAGTCTGTCGTCGACCGAAGCTGAGATAGGAGCCCTTTGCCATGCAGTCAAGGAAGGTTTGTGGTTAACAAACTGGGCATTTTGATCAACTTTTCCGAGTTACAAATAGCAATGGCCAACAGAACCCGCAGCTCGAGGCGCCCACAGTAAGTCGCATTAATGGCGTCAACTCGGAAGCGCCCTCGCTGGCTGAAATAGAAGCGGCAATCAAAAACATGAAATCCAACAAAGCGCCTGGAATCGATTGCATTCCTGCTGAAATGCTCAAAGCCGACCCTGCCTTGTCAGCACAAATGTTGCACCGTCTTTTCGCTGACATTTGGGATACTGCAACATTCCCGGCCGACTGGATGCAGGGTATCCTCGTAAAGGTCCCAAAGAAAGGAGACCTAACAGAGTGCGGTAACTGGCGTGGCATAACGTTGATCTGTACAACCCTCAAAGTACTCTGCAAAGTGATCCTGAACAGGATCCAGGAGAAAATCGACGCTACACTCCGACGGCAACAAGCTGGATTCCGATCCGGACGATCATGTGTGGACCACATCACAACGCTACGAAAAATACTGGAACAAATCAACGAATTCCAGGACTCTCTTCTGCTGGTGTTCGTTGATTTCGAAAAAGCATTTGACCGACTGAACCACGAAAACATCTGGGCTGCTCTTAGACGACGAGGGGTCCCAGAGAAACTAGTCCATCTCATCGAAGCACAGTACGAGGCATTTTCGTGCAAGGTCTTGCACGACGGTGTCTTGTCCGAACCAATCCCGGTAACTGCTGGAGTGAGACAAGGATGTATTTTGTCACCGCTGCTTTTTCTCGTCGTAAGTGATGAGATCTTGACTGGATCGATTGACTGTAGACCAAACCGAGGATTGCCGTGGAATCCTTCAACCATGACATGCAGAGCAAACTCGACGACCTCACCGAAAGCTCCAAGGCAGCAGGTCTCAAAATCAATGTCGGAAAGACCAAGTCGATGGAAATCGATACAGAAAATCGTTCCAATTTCGTGGTAGCTGGACAACAGGTTGAGAGAGTGGAGTGCTTCCAGTATCTTGGTAGCCAGATTACGCCTGATGGTGGTACCAAGAAGGACATCGAAACCCGGATCAGAAAAGCCCGATTTGCGTTTGCGAGTCTCCGAAACATCTGGCGGTCACGCCAGAACTCTCTACGAACTAAGATCCGAATCTTCAACTCAAACGTCAAATCCGTATTGCTGTACGGGTGTGAAACTTGGTGCACATATGCGGTGACGACGCGAAAACTGCAAGTTTTTGTGAATCGCTGCCTGCGGAACATCATCCGCGCTTGGTGGCCTGGCAACTGGATCTCAAACGTTGAACTTCATCGCCGGTGTCATCAAAAGGCGCTAGAAATCGAGATTCGGGAACGTAAGTGGAGATGGATTGGGCACACGCTGCAAAGAGATGAAAACGAGATTTGCAGAGAGGCGCTTGACTGGAATCCAGATGGTCATCGAAGAAGAGGCAGGCCCAAAAGCTCGTGGCGGCGAAGTCTAGCCGCTGAAATCCGCACAGTTGACGAGAAACTTGGCTGGCAGCAAGTGAAGACGCTGGCTCCGGATCGCCAGCAGTGGAGATCTTTTATCTCAGCCCTATGCGCCAGTCAATCGGCGCTGGACCCTTAGTAGTAGTAGTAAACTTCCTAGGTGAATTGGGTGTGGTTAGCACTCCTTTCACGTTAATGGAGGATAACATCCCTTGCATCCAGTATCTGGAAGAGGCGCGGACTCATCAGCGGATGAAGCATCTGGATGTGAAGTATGCATTCATCAGGGAAATCGTAAGAAGCGGTCAGCTTTCTTTGAGACCCATCTCTACTGAGGATCAGCCAGCTGATGTGTTCACGAAGGCGTTACCAAGGGCGAGGCACGCGAAGCTATTCAGCATTCTCAATCTGCGAATTAAGGGGAGGTGTTGATACTTACAATTTCGGCGGATCCACATTGCTGCCGATTGCAGCAGAACCAAAACATTGTTTGTTTTGGTTCTTCTTGCTTGTTGTTCAATTCGCAATCGAGAACAATAGATCAATGATTGCTGATGACAGGTGATGATGATAAACGCGGTACAAATGTTTACATCGATGATAAGTTTTAATCGCCGATAAATTTATTAATTTAAGGATGTTCATTGACACGTGTGGCGAGATGAAATGCTAGGTAGAAGAATTTGTAAAGGAATGAAGAATAGGCAAGCATCAGATGAGCTTCGTAGGATAAAGTTTGTATAGGTGTTGAAACTGTAAGTCTAGGGCATTTTTATTGGAAAGCATGAAAGTGTGGTGGTACGCCTTTGCCGTACAACAGACTACTCTGTATAGGAAGCGTGATCGACTTTTTGATCAACACATTCCTAAACACAGCAGGCCAGTTGTATTGTATACTGTGAATACAAAATCATTCCTTTACAAATTCTTCTACCTACACGCTCTTTTATTTTAACTCAAAATTAAGTACGACCGAGGTTCAAAACATAGTTCGATTCAATGAACTTAAAGTTAAGTACCCTTTTTCTCCTTGCGATGGTTCAAAACGGAGTTCGAACTGCGAACTCAAAATTGATCCCTTTTTTTCCTTCGGCGAGGAAGCAAAGCTGAGTTCAACCATATGAACTAAAAATTGAACTCTCTTTGTTGGACTGAAAACACTTAGCGAATTCAGTTCGAACCGGTACATCAACCAACGAACACGTCGCAATTTTGTCGTTCCGGAACAATTACCGGAAGACTTTGAAGGAATGCATGTTCACCGTAACAGCGTAAAATTCTTTCCGTCATTGTCATCATACGGTGAGCGGCTTGGAATGTCCGGAAACTTCCGGATGTTGTTTACTTCCCGTAGGAAGTAACATCCGGAAGTTATCTTTGACCGGGAGTGTCAAAACTTTCCACCGCTCTGTAATTGCAATGCAATGTACCGGAACAGCAACATCCGGGAAAAACAAATTTTAATCATCTTTTAATTCCCTGAAAATAAGCTACCCTCGAAAAAAAGGATAAACGGCTCCCGAACTTAGTATTGAGTATGCCTATCAGAACTTAGTTTAGCGATTGCCCAGTCGAACTCAAAGTTGAGTGAAGCCACTGAAGTGCTGTTTTGAACCAAAACTACTTAATTTTGAGTTTAAAAAAAGAGCGGGTAGTATTTCATCTCGCCGCACATGTCAATGAACATCCTCAAATTATAAAATGTTTACATCATCACACGGTTAGGCGGGAATACTATAATTGGATTTGTGGTGACACAACAGTGTTGCCAGATATTCTGGGTAAGAATATCAAAATACTTATTGAGAAATGAGTACTTTCCCGGTTAGGGAATATAAGAAGTAGAAAGTGACAATTAGCTATCGCAAATAAATAAAGTTGTATTCTTATGACCTGACAGACGAAACATGAATAAAGATAAGTTAATTCCACCACTGAAACCTGCGTTTTTAACAATACAATATCCTCGTTGGTGGCCTGGCACCCGCACCAATTGAATTGTAAAATTAGTAGGATCTGCTCGTTACCTTCTTTGTAGACGACTTCAAGTAGCAAGTTTTTATCCGGCTCGGTTTCCATTGAACTGACCCTCTCCTGCTTCCAACTGCACTTGCAAATAAACTGCTCTGAAATCTGAAATATTTTTCTAATTCTAGTAGAAAGTATCCCAATTCTAGCACAAATTTACTCACTTCCCTTTCATTTTGCGATTTGGTTGAAAAATAACCATTTTTCAACCTCTCCTCCATAACTTCTTGCGGTTGAAAATTAATTACATTCTCACTTCTCAAGAAAAGGTATAAAATGATTTTTATGGAAGAAATCAAAAAATCACTTAACCCGGAAAGGTGTGAAAATGGTTACTTTTGAACGATAATTGGTTAATGAATTTCGAGAATGAAAGAAAGATAGAACATAAGCCGTAAATATCATGAATTCGTAAATATTTTGAATTTTGAACCCGCAATGTACGTGTTAGCCAATTACACCACGACTCCATCGGTCGACAGTTGGATTTTATATCGATACACTCGATAACAGCTGAAGAAATCTATTACCGGATTTAAAGGAATGGCGTCCCCAAGTAACAAGTTAGGTTTTCTAAGGGACTCCTTACCAACTATAAATGAAAGCTTAAAAACCGCGTCTGGTTATGTAAGGGTCAATAAAACTGCAATACAGCGCTTAGTAGCACAAAAAGGTTCTGCAGAGCAAATAATAAAACCTTGCCAATCCAAATCAACTTTCAGAGTTCTGTTTGAATTTCACTTATAAAACCTATTTGTTATGTTATTTTCATCTACAAAT